>NW_025387691.1:0-8131 GCF_016433145.1 Gracilinanus agilis | reverse complement strand
ACTACTACTACTACTACTACTACTACTACTACTACTACTACTACTACTACTACTACTACTACTACATCCAATCCGAGATCCTTGAGCTCCTAATCTGGCTCTACAGACCAGATTCAGAAATCTGATTTTTCCTCTCAACTCTCCATAAAGCACTAGAATGTTTGTTGATGGACTTGATAGTTATTTCTTCTATTCCCATTACTATTTAGCTTCTCCTTTCTGTGAACATTTTTCTCCCTGAGAGCTCCTCTGGTCTCCTCCATGTCCTGGCCGGATATTGGGCTGGGAATGTAGCAGCCTTCAAGTAATTATTTTTTTTAAACCCTTAACTTGTCTTAGTATCAATACTAGGTATCACTTCACAGAAGAGTGGTAAAGCAGAAGAGCGCTAAGGGCTAGCCAGTTGGGGTTAGGTGATTTGCCCAGGATTACACAGGAAGTGTCTGAGGCCAAATTTGAACCCAGGACCTCCTGTCTCCAGGCATGGTTCTCTATCTGTGGCGCCACCTACCTGCCAAAGGCTTCAGTAAATTTTTGCTAAGTGAATGAGTTTGATGAATGATGGAAGCAGATAGTGTCATGCATAAAGGGTTGGACTTGGAATCAGGAAGCTGTGGGCTCAAATCCTGCTCAGATGCTAGTCAGATGTGTGACTTTGGAAAAGTCATTTTGCTTTTCTAAACCTTAGTTTCCTCATCTGTAAAATAAGAGAATTGGACTCAATGACCTGTAATCTAGCTCTAAACCTATGATCCCGTGATTTAGTGAATGAAAGTGAATAAACGAACCATTGAGTAAGTGAGTGGAAGAATAACAAATGGACACAGGTCTGCATAGAACTGATTATAAGGACAATCATTATTCTCCTGTATGGAGAGAGGAAATTTTGTATTCTTGGGAGAATAGTGATGGGAAGAGAAGTCAATGGTGGGACTGTCAGGGATGGGAAAGTCTGGGAATAGAGAAGAGATTGGGAAGTTAGAGGTCATAGATGTGGGGCTCAGGAATTGAAACAGAGGCATCAGAAAAGGAGAATCAGGAAAGAGGAGGTCAGCAAGGGGAAGTTAGAAATGAGGGTTACAGATTGTGTTTCAGGAGTGGTGGCAAACAATATGGAAGTATTCAGGAATGGAACATCAAAGATAGAATTTGAGAGGAAGGTCTGGGAAGGAAGTCAGAGATGGAATCTTGAGTAGGGAGTCAGAGGAGGAGATAAAGAGTGGAGGTCAAGGTCAAGAGTTCATAGTTCATAGGTCATAAATAGAAATGGGGAGACCAGAAATAAGGGCCAAGAATGGGGGTCAACAATGACAGGTCAAGAAAGATGAGATTAGAGATGAAGGCAAGGGTAAGGGAGGTAAGAAAGAAAAGGTCAGACATGAGGATCAAGGATACAGGGTGCTGAATAGGGGTCAAAGATATCAGATCAGAGGTGAGGTGTCAAGGTTAGGGGCTAAAAAATGAGGGCCAAAGAGCAAGATCAGGGATGAATGTCAGAGGTCAATAATAAAGGTAAGAAATGACAGATAAGCATGTGGCTTGGGGATGAAAATGAGATGGAATGGGTTAGAGGTCATTGAAGAGAACTGGGGATTGAGGTCTGTGATAGGACCAAAATATGGAGTTTAGAGAAAGAGTAATCATGGGATAGAAGATGAAGTCAAGAAGAGAGATCAGAGATGGGAATAAATAATGGGATCAATGCTAGGATCACGGACAGTGAGTGAATGTTAGGATCAGAAATGGAATCTGGAGGACTTAGAAAGATCAGTGGGGAGGTTCAGGGTTGAGGGCATCAGAGATGAGAAGCTAGGGATGAAGGTTACATACAGGAGTGTCAGATGACAAAAACAGATAGGAAGGTCAAAGATGAAGGCTGGAGTCAGGAAAGGGTCAGAACCCTCAACCAAGAGTTGGGGTTCAGAGTGAGGATTACGAATGGAAGTTAGGAATAGATGAGTTAAAGGTGGTGAATGAATCATAAAGACCAGATAAGGCATTTAAGAATTGAGTATCAAGGATGAGAATTAGTGATTAGGTTCAGAAATGGGAAGTGTAGAAGATTAGAAACAGGAGGTCAAAGATGAGGTTCAAGAATAAAGGCAGGTATGGAAAAGTTAGGAATGGGGTCAGGATTGTTTTTAAAGATGAGAGTAAGCAATAGGGTTCAAGGTTTTGTATCAAAGAGGAGAGTTAGAGAGAGTATTAAAATAAGATATAAGGGGGCCAAAATGGGTGTGAGGAGAGTGAAGAATAAAAGTCAGACAAGAGTAAATGGATGGAAATAAAAATAGAAATCTGAGATGGGGATCAGGGTTGGGAGTCAGAGGTAAGAGTCAAATATGTAAAGCAGGTCAGGGATGGGATCCAGAGATGAGAGTCAGGGTTAGGGAATAGAGATGGCACTCAAAGGCTGGTGTCAGAGATGAGAGTAAGATATGATGTCTAAGGATAGGAATTAGAAGTGAAGGTTAGAGGTTGGTGGGTGGTCAGAATGGTTTTCAGAGGTCAAGGGTAGCAGGTCAAGGCTTGGGGGAGGTTAGAGAAGAGGGTTCATGTGGAAGTTAGAGATCAGATCATTGTCAGTGATAGAGAGCAGAGATGGGGTCAAAGATCTCAGAATCTCAGAAGGGGAAGGAATCTCAGGAGACACCTACCTAATCCAACCTCTCTATACAAGAATTCCCTCTATATATCCCCAATCAGTGTCCATCGATCGTTTGTTTGCCTTTATTTTTCATTTTTTACTAATGTCTTTGTTTTTACATTATCTGTGACATGAGGGACTAGCCAGGATCTTATGCCAACACTGCCCAACATAGTTCTCCCAAAGGGCTATGTCATTACAAAGAAAAGTAAATTTCAAAACATCCTTGTTGGTATTCTCCACCTCTGAAGAGAAGGGAAGGAGATGCATCTGAATCTCTTCTTTGGGAAACAAGTGTGATCCCTGTGATTGGAAGACCTTCATTGAGGAGAAAGTCTATTACCTCCTCAGGCAACTCATTCTCCTTTTGAATAGTTCTAACTATGAAGGAGTTTTTTCTTATATTAAGCCTAAATTCCTTCTTTTCACCACTTCCAATAGTGTTTCTGGTTCTACCTTCTGGGACCAAACAAAGAATGCCTAATCCACTTTCAACACAACAACCTTTCAGATAATTTAAGATAAATATCTTGGGGGCAGCTAGGTGGTTCAGTGGATTGAGAGCCAGGCCTAGAAATGAGAGGTCTTGAATTCAAATCTGGCCTCAGACACTTCCTAGCTGTGTGACCCTGGGCAAGTCACTTGACCCCCATTGCCTAGCCCTTACCACTCTTCTGCCTTGGAACCAACACATAGTATAGATTCTAAGATGGACAGTAAAGGCTTAAAAAAAAAGATAAACACCATTTCTCCTCTGAGTCTTCTCTTCTCCAGGTAAACATTCCCAGTTTTATCAACTGTTTTGTTTATTCCTGGTTTTATCAACTCATACAGCATGATCTCAAATCCCTTAAGCATCATAATTTCTTTCTTCTAGAAATGCTGCAGCTAATTAATGTCTTTTCTAAAATATGGCTCTCTTTCAGCCTATCCTATCACTTTCCTAGTCCTGGTCACTCCATTCCTTCCTAAATTCAGTCTAAGATTGAATGAGTTTGTTTTTTGACTGCCATAAAGAGTAAGAAATAGAGTCAAAGGTGGATGTTAAAGAGGAGGGTCAGAGATGGGAGAAAGAGAGACTGGAGAACTGGGGGTCAAAGATAGAATTTAAGTATGTTGATTCAGGTATGGGAATCCAAGATGAGACCAGGGATAAGAACCAAAGTTGGGGACTTGTGTGCAGAGTCAGGAATATGACACCAGATATTGTTAGGAAAAAAGTGATGTCAGTCAAGTGTGAGTAACAGGGATAATACTAGGAAATGAAGTCAAGATGAGCTAGAGACAGGAAGATAGTGATGAAGGTCAGAAATGGAGAGTCAGAAATAGAGCATGAAAAATGGAGTTCAAAAGTAAGGTTCAGGCAGAGGGTCAGGGATGACATAAAGGATATGAGTCAAGAATGGGATCAAATATGGGAATTAGGGACGGAGGTCAGAAATGGGAAAGCCACACACATGATAGATTAGGGATGGGTTCAGGAGTAGAGAGTTAGATGGATTTCAGAGATGGAGGGAAAAGATTTGGACCAGAAATGGGAACCAAGAATGGTGATGAATGATGGGAAAGGTTAAAAATGTCTCAATTTTTAGGATCAAGGATGGGCTTAAGGTGATTAATAAAAGATGAACAAACAGAAATGTAGGTCAGGGATGGGAATCAGAGATAGGATTCAGAGAGTGAGACTGGAGAAGAGGGTAAAACATGGGAATAGGAATGGATGTCAGATTGAATCAGCATTAGAGGACTGAGAATGAGAATCAAGAGATGATCAAAGATAGGGTTCTGAAATTGTGTTAGGGAAGAAGGAATTAAACACATGAGTCTGAAATGAAGGACATGGATAAAAGACAAAGATGGGAACTCAAAGAAGGGACAAGTAATGAGGTCAAAGACAGGAATAAAGAATGGAGGATTTAAAATTGCAGTCAGGTAAGGAAGATCAGATAAAGAATTCAGAAGTGGGGATCAGAATGGAGGGTGAGAGATAGAAGTCAGATATGTCAGAAGATGTCGTGGTCAGAGATTGGAGTCATGGATAGGGGTCTGGGTAAGACATCTAGAGAAGGCATTGGGGATGTTTGTCAGGGATGGGAGTCAGAGATGGGGGTCAGAAATAAGAGGATTGAATATGAGGAAATAGAGATGGGAGTTAGAAATAAGGAAAAAGAATGGAGAGTCAGGTTTGGGGGAGGGGTCATGGATATACACATATGTAGAAGTTAAAGATGGAAATTGGGGTCTAGGATTGGAATTTGGAGGTTGGGCATGGGGGAGCCAAAGATAGAGTTATAAAGATGAAGGTTAGAAATGAGCCTGAGGGCTGGGCATTAGGGATAGGGGTCACAGATTTGGGTATCTGGAGTGGAGGCTTAGAAATGAAAATCAAAGCTTGAGATCAGAGACTAGGGTTACAGATGTAGGTTAGGAGTGTCAGTGGTTTATGTCAGAAATAGGAACATAGATGGGCATTAGAGATGAGGGTCAAAAATAGGGAATCAGGAATGGGAAATTTTGGATGGGGGCCAGAGAAGGGCTTGGAATATGGGTTATGGGATCTAGGATCAAGAATGGGCAATTAAAGACAGCTAGGTAGCATAATGGATAGCGTGCCAGACACTGATTTGGAAGGATCTGGGGTCAAATGTGGCCTCAGACACATTCCTAGCTGTGTGACCCTGGATAAGTCACAACCCCAAATGCCTCGTCCTTACCACTCTTCTGCCTTGGAAGTGACACTTAGTATAGATTCTAAGACAGAAAGTAATGGTTTAAAATAAATTATAATATTAAATGTAAGTTGCTCCCCTCTCTCCCTTCCTTTTTTCTGCCTTCATCTTTCCAGACTTTGAGGGAAGAAGGTCCTAATCTTTTCAGGATGCCCTTTTTTCTGAAGTCCATGACCAATGGGTACTTCTTGCCCTTGCCACTCTTTGGTCTTAGAATTGATACTAAGACAGAAGGTAAGAGTTTAGTTTTATGGAATGATGGGCATTTATAGACAGTACTAGAGTGTTGGAGGTGGCAAGAGGGACTCTGGCTTTCCATCTCTTCCTTCTCCTGTACTGTCTCTCTCCCCCATCCCTTGGGCTCCCTCTATCCTGGCACCCCAGAAGGATGAGGAGAGGCTCGGGTACCCGCCTGGATCCCCTCAGGATGAAGGAGAGGCTCAGGTACCCACCTGGATTCCCCCAAAGGAAGGATGATGAGAGGCTCAGGTACCTGCCTGGATCCCCCCAAAGGAAGGATGAAGGAGGGGCTCAGGTACCCACCTGGAAGTCCCCAAAGGAAGGACGATGGGATCTGACCTTGTCCAAAGGAAAGGGCCCTTTCGGTTCTACCAAAGCTCTAAAAGGGGCCCCCAGAGGAGAGGGCCCATAGCCTAGGCCCTGGCCCGCCCCATCCAGGGGCCTGGCACAAACAGCACAAACCATCAGGCTAAACTCGGGGAGATTTACAGCGGGGGCGGGCAGAGCGAGGAGAGCCCAGGCCGGTGAGAAATCTCCGAACAGCGCGCTAACCACTTTCCATTTTATACCTCAGCGGCTTTATAGCATCTTAAGGATTTCTGTGCACGGCTGGCTTCCCGCCCAGGGAAAAACCGGCCTTGTAAATAAATACTAAATATATATGAACGAGGGGGGGCGGGGTGCAGAAGGGGGAGAAGGAGGAGGGAGAGGAGGGAGACGAGGAAGGGGGGATGGATAGGGGTGGGAAGGAGAGGAGGAACGGGCCAGGAAGGGGGACTGGCAGGGGGCATCCTGGGGAGCCAGAGACAAAGCCAGAAAAGGGAAGCCAGCTGAGAAAAAAAAGCAGACTGAGGACTGGCAGGAGAGTCCCAGGACTTGGCCAGAGAGGGTTCTTCCAGTGGGGAAAGGCAGTCCAAACCCTGGGGATAAGGGAGAAGTCCCTTCTGCCCTGACAGGCCAAATGCACCCTCATTTTTCCTGAGGACTCAAGCCCACAAAGCAGATCTTTCTTCTGGTTGAGGCAGGTCAAGGTGCCTGTGTGTGTGTGTGTGTGTGTGTGTGTGTGTGTGTGTGTGTGTGCCATGGACCCTTGTTTGGGTGTGTCCAGTTATTTAGGTCTTGAGGCCCTGGACTGGTCAGGGATGTGTATCCGGGCTGGGCCCCAGAATTTGGGTCCTGGAGAGTTGGGGAGGGGAGTGGGAGGCCTGGAGATCCATCTTGAACTGGAACTTTCTCTGGAGGTTGCAGCCCTGGGTCCCTCTGCTTAGCCAAAGTGGCTGTGGTCAGTGCGGTCAAGGAGACCCCCTTGTACAGGCCCTGCGAGCTTCAGGTTCATGGGGAAAGGGGGGCACCGAAAGGGCCAGGAGGGGACTCTCCTCTCTCCTCTCCGGGACCCAGCAATTTCTCCTCGTCCCCCCATGTCTCAGATATTAAGTATTCAAACCTCATTTACATCCTTATTTTTCAATTTGCTGCCACAGTAGTTTAATTTATTCGATATAATTTCTTTTTCTGAGGGGACATTAATCATTGCCCTGTGCTTGTGGGCGCCTGTGGGATCTGTGTGTGTGTGTGCGTGCGCGGCGCAGGCATGTATGGGAGCATGTGTGTCCGTGTGTCTGGGAGGGAGGGAGGGACTATTTGTGAGCGTGTGTCTCTGTGGATCTGAGCATACGTGTTTGTGTGTGAGCATGTATGTGTGTAAGCGTGGAGGGGAACACAGCAGAAGACCAAGGAAAGAGCGTGGAACTAGGGGTTACCCTGGAGGCTAGTCGTTAACTCTTTGTGTTGGATTTTTGGTGGGGCATCTTCCGTGGCCCTTATTGCGTGTATCTTTACATTAAACTTAGATGAGGTGGCTTATAGGGTCTCATCTAGCTCCAGCATCTTGTGAGTGTGTAAGCAGCGGTGTGAGGGCATGTGCACGGGTGTTTGTGGGCATTAATAACAATCCAGGCACTTTCTCAGGCTTCCCAGGCCTCTTTGTTGCAGGGGGGAGCGGAGGGGGGAAGAGATCAAAGGGAAATAATCTCCCTGACTCCCACTCAGTTTCCAGTTCAGCTGTCTTGAGTTCCAGGCTTCCTGGATTCTGGATTCTCATGTTCAGATTCTCGAGCTTCTAACCCCGACCCCTCCGGGGCTAAGAGACTCATTTCTAGTCCTCTCCTTCCCTGTGTCTCCTGACCACTGTGGCCCCCCAGCACATGTCCAACTTCATTTAGTTTTCCTTTCCTAGGAGGTTCTCTGCTCTTCTGTACCTGGAAGTTTCCTACAATTTAAGACCCTGTTCTTCATCCTGGTAACTAGAGAGACAGATACATACAGAGCCATGAAAAGAAAGACAGGCACTGGCATACTAAGAAGGAAATGGGGCAGATGATGGAGGGGCGGGGGCTGGGGGGGGGGGAGAGAGAGACAGACAGAGACAGAGACAGACAGAAAGACAGAGAGAAGGAGGGAGGAAGGGGAGAGACAGAGGTGGGAGACAGAGGGAGGGGAGGAGACAGAGACAGAG
>NW_025387690.1:0-3191 GCF_016433145.1 Gracilinanus agilis | reverse complement strand
AGAGAGAGAGAGAGAGAGAGAGAGATAGCAGTATTGCAGAAAGAAAACTGAATTTGGAGTCCAAGGACTTGAATTCAAATCCAACCTCTGATACTTATATTGCCCTATGTCACTTCAGGTAAGGCATTTACCCCTCTAAGCCTCAGTTTTCTTTTCTGTAAAATTTTCTAAGGATATTGAAGCCCAAAGAAGCAATATGCCTCACCTAAGTAATAAATAGTAGAGCCAATCCAAGTCTTATGATACCAAATGCAGTGTTTTTCCATTACACTATGTTACCTTTCTTCTTCTAACTGTCCAGGTAAAGTCTAGAGACTTGTGAACTACATAATATTTAAGGTTATTACCTACTCTAAAACCTATGGCTTAATACACATGTTATATTTTAGTATAGGATAGAGTATGTATTTAGTATAGAGTATAGCATGTTACTTTATATTATATCATATTATGCCATAAATATACACATGAGACATATTGAAGCAGTGAAGTAGCACAGCAGATAAAACCCTGGGCTTGAATTCAGGAAGACCCAAGTTCACGTGCCACCTTAGACATTTACTAGCTTGTGTGATCCTGGGCAAATCATTTAACTTTACTCAGCATAGTTTCCTCTTGTGTAAAATGAGGAGTTTGAACTCTGACTACTAAGGTCTGTTTTGATTCTAAATCTATAATCTTATAATGTGCATTTGTAAATACAAATACTAATATGAATGTGTATTTATATATACATTCTATACTCCCACATACATGCATACATATATACAGACACACACACACACACACACACACACACAAGTGTGTAGGTATTATCTTTTCTTTTCAAAGAAGACCAAGTGCCATCACTATGTACAATTGTGTCCTACTGTGGCTGATCAGACCAATATGAGCTCTGAGCTTTTATGTACCACAGTATGGGAATAAAGATCATTTGGGGAAAAGGAATTACTTTTCTTTATGAGAAAAAAATAACCTTTCAATTGAGTGTTTGTTTACTATGCCTTTGTCAGCTTCTATATAGTGTTATACATTTGACTAACCTAAATTTCTCTGTCAATATGAACCACAGACACATGCAGAACTCTTTTCACTACCTTGGAAAACTGCTGAAAGGAGAGAATGAATTTATAGGGCTGGCAGCCTGGATAGCTCACTGTGCCAATTCTGATTTCACCTCCTTTGCTGCCGAGCCTTTAGGAGCAAGCGTGAGGAGACCACATTACAGCCCCATGTCTATAATATGGCATGGGGTGATGGAAAATGAAACACATGGAGCCAACACCTCTCTTGACTCTTTTATTAAAGATGTCTCTGCGCCCCTTAAATCTCCCATGAATTTATGGCTTTAATAGGCAGTTTTTTCCTTTTCCTGGATCCATGATTGTTTTTTTTAAAGCAGCCTTGCTGGTAGGATCGGCATATTTGGAACATAAGGAGTGGTTTGCTTGGGGTTCAGTTCCTCTGGAATCATGGCCCTGTCTCGAATGTCTGCCACCATGTTCAAGTCTGTTGTTGGAAGATTAATGGTGAGGTTTTCTGCCCTCTTCCAAACAGTGCTATCCATCTACATAAAACCAAAACATAAGATATTGGCTTGGCTTTAATGTGCAGGATCACCTTACTGCCCTGTTTCCCAGGGAAAAGAACTTAAGTTGTCAGCATAAAGTGCCCTTCCTTGCCAGAAGCACTGGAAAGACCTTTGCAGGCTGTTTGGGCAGAGTTAGGATCCGTTCCTCTGAGGCTGGAAACAGAAGCAGTGTGACATATTGGAAAGAATGCTGAACTTGGCATCAGAGGGCTTGAGTTTGAATCCTGACTGCCACTGCCTTGGTGACCAGAGGCAAACCATTTAATTCATCTAGATTTTAGTTTTCTTATCTGTAAAATAAATAGATGAGGCCAGATGACTTTTAAATCAATCACAGAACAAATATTTATTAAGTACCTACTACTATATGTCAGACATTGTGCTAGATGTTGGGAATACAAAGACAAAAGAGAAAAATAAACAAACAAACAAACCCTGTACTCAAGGAGTAGACTGTTTAGCTAAAATAGCATGAATATATATAGGGAGATACAAAGCAGATTTTTTGGGGGAAGACATTAACAGCTGGGGACATCAGGAAAGGCCTCATTATTTGAGCAGAGTTGCAAAAAACAACAACAACAACAACAACAAAAAAACCCCTAGGGCTTCTGGGAGACAGAACGAAGAGTATCCTAGGCATGGAGTACATCTAGTATGTGCTATATATGAAGAAACACAAGAAGGCCAGTTTTTCTAAACTCCACGTGAGCTTGGGAAAGAATAATGTATAATAATCCTGGAAAAGTAGGTTTGGGTCAAGTTGTAAAAAGCTTAAAATCCCCTACAGAGGACTTTATATTTGATATTAAAGATAATAGGGAACCAGTGGAGTTTGTGAGGTCATGGGGTTAGATTTGTGCTTTAGGACAATCACTTTGGTGGCTTTGCAAAAGGTAAGTTGGAGTGGTAATTTTTTAGCTCTGAAACTGGGGGGATATTTTGAATCTCTAGTTGGTATGGTAGAAAAACTAAAGATTCCTATGGGAAGGAGGCAAATGGCTTTGCATGAATTATTCTACCAAGCAGAAAAAAGAAAATTTTGAAAAACTTTGTATGAATGGAGCCCTCCTCCTGGCTGTTAATAATACCATTCCTTCCATAGTCACTGAAGCTTTTTGTGTTTTTTATCCATATGCTCCATATCAGAATAATAAGGGCATTCTCTTTCCTCCTTCTGGAAAAAACACTTGCAACTACCCAGGAATAAAAGCTATAGCCCATCTTATACAATAGAATGCCTTTAGCAACTTGTTCTAGTCTCATGCAGATGGCCACATGATAATTCCTGGGCAATGACCTCACAACAGGGCCATGTTAACAGCTCCTTTTCCAGGAAGATTTAATGTAGAAAAGTGGGTACAGTCTAGCTAAACTCAAGGAAATGGGTCTAATTCCATTCTGCTTTATAGACAAAAAAAAAGCCAATGGAATCCACACTGACTATGAAAAGTACCTGGAGTAGACTTTTATTTAATTCATTTTGCAATCTGGGTTTAATTAATGCAGGTGATATTCAAACCTCTATCTTAGAATCATCGGAAGAAGAGTATCCACGAGGTTAACATAGATGGCAGTAGCTTGGAATATATATATATAT
>NW_025387689.1:0-8238 GCF_016433145.1 Gracilinanus agilis | reverse complement strand
CTGGACTTTTCAGCTCCTTTACCCAAATTTCCTGAAGATGTAAAAACATCTTCAGTACCAGTGTGTGAATCTATTTCTTCTTTTATTTCTTCCTTCACTTCATCTTCAATCATCACTTTTCCTTCTTTGACCTCTTGAATAATTTCTTCAGGAAGGATGAAGTTCTTCTCTGAATTAGGGAATGGAAGAATCTCAGACTCATGCAATGCTTGCATATCGTACATAGTACTTAAATGGTCCCCGATGACTTTGGAGGAGATCTGCCTCCCTGTGTTCTGACTGAACTTGTCCCTGATGCAGATCATGTGGAAGTGACGATTCACACCGACAGGCTTGTGCCCCAGCATGGCATGGAAGAGGCACACTTCCATCTCGGGGCTCCACACTACTACTTCCTCGGGCGGGCCCAGCACCGACTCCACTGGGCCTTTCTCACCGCTACCGCCAGGGCCCGGGCCAGAACCGGGGCTGCCGCTGCCGCCTGCTCCCGATCCTGGGCCGCCGCCGCCGCCGCTTCCGCCGGTGGCAACCTCAGCTTCCCCCCATAGTTCGGTCCGGGCTCTCTGCTTAATTCTTAACCAATTCATATCTCATACATTTTTGTAATTTTCTTATTTATTTCTTCCAATGCAGTAATATTCTTTCAGATTCACTTACCATAATTTGTTTATACATTCCCCATTGATGAGCAGGTATCTATTTTGTTATCAGTTCTTTAAAAGTTAATTTAGAAAAAGGATTTTATCAAAGTTGAGATTTTTATGTTTTTTTTAGAACTACTTTGACACATACTATATGGTACTATTATATAGGTTGAGGTTTTTATCCAAATCTGACTTTTATAAAATTTAAATAAATTCCATAATTATGTTCTTACCTTCTACTATTTTCCCCAGTGCTACCATTTAATAACTGTGTGAATTTGGACAAGTCTCTTAATCTTTCTCAGCATCACTTTCCTCACCTGTAAAATGAGGATAATAATAATAGTATATACCTCTTTGGGTTGTTGTGAGGACCAAACGAGACAACATTTGTAAAGCATTCAAGTGATAGCTTTTATTGTTTTTGTTGTTTCTTAATGTTGTTAGTGTTATTATCATTATTTAAACTCAAATTCCTGATAGCAACAATCATGAATTGAGATTTAATTTTTGAGAATACAATTTCATTAAGAGATAAAAACTTAAAAAAAAACCAAACAAACCCAAAACCTTTATCTTCCATCTTAGACTTGATACTGTAGTGAGGGGATTAAATGAGTCCCTCACTAAAGTGGGAAAATTGAGGAAAGAGGGTTGTCAGTTAGGTGTCCCAACTGACTTCAGGGAACTGAAAAGGGTAAATGAATTAACACAGATAACAATACACAGCTGGGGATGACTGGAACAAAATAACATCCAGGGAAAGTAACTTCAATACATAGTGGGTCAATGTGTCAACCTTGGTATCTGGGAAAGAAGATATGAGGCAGAATTATGAAAATGAAACAGTTTAATAAATCAGAGGAATGGGGAATGAAGGGGATTAGATCTAACTAGGGTCTAATGATATTTACCCAGGGATAGAGGGGTGGACAAAGACTACACTGATATCTAAATCTATGAATGGACTCTTAAAGCAAGGTCTGGCTTGACAGGGAGTAAGAGATCACAAAAATGTCTTAGGATGAAGTCTTCAAGTCTTCACAGCTGATATCAGGAAAATAGGATTCAGAGCAAGTTATCCAAGGGCGAAGAGAGGGAGGTGTGATAATCTGCGTGTGTCCACCAAACCAGTATAAATCCACTTCTCAACCTAACTACTTTACTGGGCTTGATTGAAAGATATCACAGCGGGCAGCTGGGTAGCTCAGTGGATTGAGAGCCAGGCCTAGAGATGGGAGGTCCTAGATTCAAATCTGGCCTCAGACACTTCCCAGCTATGTGACCCTGGGCAAGTCACTTGACCCCCATTGCCTACCCTTACCACTCTTCTGCCTTGGAGCCAATACACAGTATTGACTCCAAGATGGAAGGTAAAGGTTTAAAAAAAAAAAGAAGAAAAGAAAGAAAGATATCACAGTCTAAGATCCAGGGAAACAGCTTCAGAGTTGTTGAGTCTGACCAGATACACCATAAAATTCGCAGGCTCTTCCTGACAGCTTCAAATTGCCATACTGCCAGAGTCACTGTATGTGTCCAGATTCCAAATTCTCTTGTCAGCCAAGTCTGCTCTCTCTGCTAGCTAAATATATATTTCTGCAACAATACTAAATATCTATTCCAAGGCAGAAGAGTAGTAAGGGCTAGGCAGTTCAAGTTAAGTCACTTGCCGAGGGTCACACTCCTAGGAAGTGTGCCTGAGGCCAGATTTGAATCCAAGTCCTCCCAACTCTAGGCCTGACTGTCAATCCACTGAGTCACCAAAGTGCCCTTTCAGAGTTGTTTTTAAAGTTTACTAGCATGTGGCTCACCCTATCTCATCAGTCTTATTTCAAATACTTTCCTTCACAAGCATTCTCTTCCAGATTGGCCTCTTGATGTTTGCTATACACTGTATTTCCTCTCTAGCCTATTGCCATTGAACAAATTGGACTTCAGTTTTGATTTGGGACATACTTTCTGTTTGCTCAGCCTCTTAGAATTCTGAGTTGCCTTAAAAAAACATGATTGAGCTTCTGAGCAGTCAGCAAACTTTTATTAAGTACTGACCATGTGCTGGGCCTTGGACTATGGATATACAGAAGAACAAAAATAGAGTTCTGACCTTCAAGGAGTTCACATTCTAAAGGGGGAGACAAAGTAAAGAATCGTACATAGAAGATTTGTAGGACAGTAGATCTTTACATTATTTTCACATATACATGTAAGTGTACCTTTATATTATATAACATATAAATGGATAATAATCTTAAGGGGGTTGATGATGAATGAAAATAATAATAGCAAACATTTATATAGTGCTTAATATGTGCCACAGATACTGTGCTAAAGCCCTTTACAAGTATTGTCTGATTTGATTTTCATAGGTCTTATCTCCATTTTATATATGACAATACTGATTTGAACAGGTTAAGTGATATGCCTAGGGTTATACAGCTAGTAATATGATGCAATACAATAAGCATTTATTTAGCACCTACTATGTATCAGGCACTATGCTAAGCACTGGGAATAGAAATAAAGAAAAAGAAAAAAGTTTCGTTGTTTAGTTGTCTGACTCTTTGTGACCCTTTGGACCATATCACACCAATATAGTCTGAGGAATTTCCTTGGCAAAGATATTGGAGTGTTTTGCCATTTCCAGTATATTAAAGCAACCAGAGGTTAAGTGACCTGTCCAGGGTCACACAGATAAGTGTCTGAGGCCAGTTTTGAACTTGGATCTTACTGATTCTACACTCAGCACTCTATCCATTGAACCATCTTCTAGCTACCTCCTGGAAAGGCAGTCCTTGCCTTTCAAGGAGCTTTTAATTCAGTGAGGGAAGACAGTACACAAAAGGAAGCAGAAAAGAGGGAGGAACTGTGCCAGAACATACCCAGAGCTGTGACTTGAAGGTCTTGTGGAATCAAAATCAAACATTGGTGGGAAATAAAGAGATAGAAATGCTGAGCCCTCTAAAATAGGAGATATGGGGGGGGGAGGTTTTTGCTCTGCCTTTATTTAATCTTCCAGTCAAGGGGAGAGACAACTGAGAGTATTGAAGTATTGAGCATCAAGGTGAAACAGTCTCTATATGATGAGATTTCTATGATGAATTTATCCTGGAGGAAGCATGATGTTTCTGGGATAGAAACCAAGTAGGCAGGAGATGAAATGTAGTGTGTGAAGAATAGCAGGAATACAACTCTCCCTGGATTGTAGAATATAGGGGTTGTGGGGAGGAGTGAGGACTGCAAAGGTAGGAGGAGGCCAGAGAGTGAAGGACTTTAAAAGCCAAACAAAGAGTTTTATATTAAATCCTGGAGTTTATAGGGAGCTGCTAGAATCTACTGAGGGGGCTAGAGATGACAGTCAAACCTTTGAGGAAAATTACTTTGATAGATGAGTGGAAGATGGATTAGAATGAGGAGAGAATCAAGGCAGGGAAACCTGCTAGAGGGGTATTGCAGTAGTCTTGGTGAGTAATGATGGAAGCCACATCTAGGGTTAGACAAACTTACTTCTAAAAGCACCTTTTGCCTCTTGCTTATGTACCTAAAATGTTCGGTAAGTACTTATTGACTAACTCTCACATTGTATTGTTTCAATTAAGTCTGTTGCTCAGGTGCTCTCATCAGATGTGCCTTCAGGAACTGAAGCAGAGGAGGAAGATGATGGCATGAATGATATGAATCAGGAAGTCATGTCATTGATATGGAGTGAAGATTTAAGGGTCCAGGAAGTTAGAAGACTTCTTCAAAGTGCTCATCCTGTCCGAGTCAATGTAGTTCAGATGCCAGAAGTTAATGACCATGAATATATTGAAGAAAAAGAAAACAGGCAAGTGAGCTCAGCAGTATTCTATCAGCCAGTTTAAATTTGAGTTTGAACTGTAAATCTTTTAGCTTGGAACATGCAAATTTTTTATTTTCACAAATTTAATGAGATGTTTTTAAAAAATACTGTTTTTTAGAAGTTCTTGCTAATCATAGTACACCGTAAATGTATTCATAATTTTTTATTTATTGAAATGTTTCTGAGAATTGTTCCTTTTGAAGTACAGCAGAGTTAAAAAGCTGAATTCCATGTTTCCCTGTCGATTATTTGACTTAAAAGTAAATACAAACACACATATACACCCTGGACTTTTGTACCTATTTCTGGTATTAAAACTTTGATAAATTTACTTTTGTATATACTTTTTGAATACTTGCTGTACCAGATGGTATAATGTTGCCCTAAGCAACATTTTATTTTAAATGTCAAGATAGAAGCACAAGATCACATTTTCAGCAAGAAGGCAGAGTGGTTGTTTTTTGCAAACCTTTACAACCTAAAAATCTCATCAAAGTACATATGAACTGAGTAGAGAGAATAAAGGTAACACCACAGAATAAGATAAGCACCTCATGAAGTAAAAGCCTCCTGAAATAACTTTATACAATTAAAACTACTTAAAATTCTTATTAGTATTCTATCCCCAGGCACTGGGGTGTGGAAAGCTTGTGTTTAAAGTAAGACTATGAGGATCCCTGGCCATTCTTTCTAGTACTTAGCCAATGTAAGCCCCACTCCAACTCCCAGTGTAGGCACATCATGAAGTGTAGAAGACACATGTAAAAGAAGTCTTACAACTGGAGGAGAAAGCTAGCAGCTGTGCATTGTCAGCTTGAGGGTAAGCACTTAGAGCTTCTGGGCCTGACATCAGTCTTCTTTCTACATAGTTCACTCTGGTCAGGGAACCAGTCATTTTCCCATACCCTGCAACATAAAGAGGCTGACATTCTAAGGCCAAGTTTTAGGGGTTTCTGAAGTTGTGGAAGGGAGTATTTGCCAAGAATGGGTAGAAAAGTTACCACAAAAAGAAGAAAGAGTCTGGGAGACAAAAATTTGATGAGAGCCCAGTATTAGTATATGATTAAGTATTATACTATGAAGGAAAATGAATCACCAGTTTGCAATCAATGTAAGTTCTATGGATTCCCCAGAGACCATAGAGCAGTAGCAAAAAAAACCCAAAAAAACAAAAACAAACAACCCCTCTACAGTTGTTCAAAACAGAAATAAAACTTTTAAAAGAAGAAACAAAACTTTAAAACTCTATTGGTCACCGTATTAGGTTCCATGAATTTAAATTTCATCTTTATGTAAATGATTCACTGATTTCTAAATCTAGATCTAGTACCTTCTCTTGAGCCTCAGTACCACATTACTAGTGTCCCATAGGACATTTTAAACTGCATATTCTGGAGATGTCTATAGCTCAACATGTCCAAAATAGAACTTACTTTCTTTCCCCCAAATTCTCCTCTTGTCTAAACTTCCTGTTTCTGTCAAAGGCACTAGCAGTCTTCCAGGTTTGTCATTTTGATATTCCTTAGGCTCATTACTCTCTTATTTTATATATCTCTATAGTCGTCAAATCTTGTTTTTCTACCTCCACAACTTCTCTTTCCCTTTTCTCTCCTCTCAGAGATACCTCCTTATTTTAGATCCTTATCTCCTCTTTCCTAGGTTGTTGTAGCATCCTCATCACTGGTTTCCTTGCTTTACTTTTCTCTCCCATTCCAGTCCATCTTAAATAAACATTACTACTAAAGCACTTTTCATTAAGTGGAAATTTGACTCTGTGATTTCCATACTTAATCAACTCCAGTGGTTTTCTCTTGCCTTGAGAATAAAATAGAAATTCCTCTGTTTATCTTCTAAAGACCTTCTTTTCTATTCCAGCTTTCTTTGCAACCTTTTTTGGACATTATTTTCCATACCACTTTCTGCAGTAGCTAAACTGGGCACCTTTGTTTCTCATTCATATTCATTTCCCTTCTCCATGCCTTTGTATTGTACTCTCATGTTTGGAATGCACTCCCTCCTTATCTCTGCCTCACATAGTCCTTCTCTTCAAGACATAGATCAGACTCTACCTTCTCCATGAAACCTAAAAGCTTTCTTTCCCAAATTACCTTGTATTTCTATTTTGTATTATCTAAATTTATTCTATATTTACTTAGGAATATACTTGTCTTCACTGTTAGAATAAGCTCTTTGAGAGTAAAAATCATTTTTCTTTTTTGTATTTGTATCAGAAATGCCTAGCACAGTGCCTGGCACATAGTAGGTTATTAATAAATCCTGGATGATTGAAAATTAGGTCAGAAATCAGATCTCTCTGCAGAACTAAAGGAGATAGACAACAAAGTAGAAGATATCAAGCACGCAATGGAGGATATCTTTGGGGAAGTAAAATTTATTAGATAATGTGTGATAGATTTTAGAACTGAGCAATATAGAAGTAGAAAACTGGACAGAAAAAGAGCTAAAGGTAATGATTTTAAAAGAACAGATGAATTAAATATAAGCCAAAATGATTGATCTGTGCAAAGTAAACTTGAGGGTCATAAGTCTCCCAAAAGAGTCTGGAGGCATCAAGTGAGACCTTAAACATCTTCAGGAAATAATTTAAGAAAACTTTCCATGACAGGACAACAAAATACTGATTGCTCTGAAGCTACCCACACTTGAAACTTGTTAAATTCCGGTTACTCTATTAAACAACACATTTTACAGATAACCTGGAAAGGGAGCATATTCTTTCAGATAGGACTGATATGCCACTTTTGCTGAATTGTTTTTTTTTTCTTTCTTAAATTTTTGTTATAAGAAGGCTAATCAGGTAGGAAAAGATAGATTAAGAAATGAATGTGATACAGATTAAAAAGTTGCCAAAACAAAAAGCAGTTCTCAGACATTTTGATCATGTTCCATCTTAATATTTCCATTTCCTGAGACTCTTTTGTTTTGAAATGATTTGGGATACCTTTCTTTTTGTCTCTAGCACTTAGCACAGTACTCAGTACATATGTAGTATTTAATAAATACTGGTTGACTAAATGGCCCAACATAGCCCCAGTGTGGCTCCCCCAAAGCTTTCATGATGTTATTTTTTTTTAACTAACAAGTTTTCTAAAAGGGAAGGATGTTTTGTAAGACAGAACCCTGAATGTGTTTGTGGGGAGAAAGAGGAGTGGAGACAGTGACAACTTCAGGGGGATAAATAGGAACAAGTAGTTAGGGATGTTCAAGTGATGGATGTATCTTTCCTCTGACTTCATATGATGCTTCTATATAAACTCTTACAAGAGGGGTCCTTTAATATAGGAAATGTTGAGGTGCATCTAATGTGACTGTAAAGAAAGTACAATTCCAGCGTGTTTGTAAATATAAAGAATTACATCTCATTCTTGTATAGCTATAATACATAGTAGGTACTCAATCAGTGTTTATTGGTTGATCTTTTTCCTTTTCCAGATTTGTTCTAATTCTTTCTCCTTTCTTAATTATATTACTGCCATCATTCCATCTAGCCTTTCTGGTACATTAGGATAGTGGGAAACTATCCTGAACAGTGTTCAAGCTTGTGGGGGACCTTTCAGAGTCTTTGTTTCTTTGTTCATAAAGTGAGAATATTATACTAAAGGATCTTTAAAAGGCTCATTAAAGCTCTAAAATTTTATGAGAGTTATAAGATTTCTGACTATATAAGATTTCTGACTACATAAGATTTCTGACTACTCTCATGAAATATATATATATATACACATACATATATAT
>NW_025387688.1:0-5058 GCF_016433145.1 Gracilinanus agilis | reverse complement strand
GAGAAATCAGTCATTTAGCCAAGGAGGGGAGGGAGAAGGTCTGAAGAAGAGCAGAGGAGGGAGAAGCCCAGCACTGGGGACAGGATGATTGAGTGGTCAGAGCTGTACCCCAGCCCTATGTTAAGAAGCTCTGCCAATGAATATTTAATAGCTCAGTGCTCCGCCTGATTGAATTTTAATGGTCAGCCAGAGCTCTGAATCCTAAGTCCTAGGCAATTAGTCAGGAGCCATTAACACTGACAGCCCAGGATTTATGGGAGAGACTGATTATACTTCCAACCTGCTGGATTGGATAGACAAAGGATTTCACCCTGGCCAGTCCAGAAGCAGGAAATAGCACTTCATTTTGCATATAATTTGCATAGTGGTGTAGATGGGTGAAATAAAATTAGGAAGAGTTAGCGACCTGGGTGAGACTGAGCCTTAGTGAGACAGGGATGGAGAGGAGGCAGGGCGAGGAAAAAGTGGAAGATGAGACTAGGAGTCATCTTTTGTTTGAAGGCTAGAGGTCGGTTGCAAAGAAGGGGGAAAAGGAGAGAGTGCCCCATGGAGCTGAATTAGAAGCCAGTCTAGCCCTCTTAATCACTTAGGAGGGCTGGGCAGCTGGAGACAGGCAGTTAGTATGTACCAGCGACACCCACAGATGGCCATTCCCTCTGGGGGTCTCAGACTCAATAGGATCCCTTCCTCTACTCCCCAGGCCTTCCCTCTGGGGGCAGGGATTGAGAGAGAATTCCATCATATGCCCACCTCTACTAACCATCCCCCACCCCCAAAGACCTTTCTGGAGTGTTGGGAGAGGTGAAAGACTCAGAAAGAGGACACACAGAATCTTTAGCATGTCTGATAGAGAGATGGAAAACCATCCTTCACCTAGGACATAAGCTATACAGGAACAGAGCTAAGGAGAACAGGACAAAGCTCTGCACATTAGCGCTGGGGAGACCAGAAATAAATGAGAGAAAAATGTGTCCTGCTACTTATTAGCTATGATACTGAGTATTGGTTCCAAGGCAGAAGAGGGGTAAAGGCTAGGCAAAGGGGTTAAGTGACTTGCCCAGGGAGCTAGGAAGTGTCTTGAAGCCAGATTTGAACCCATCTCTGGGTCTAGCTCTCAACCTACTGAGCCACCTAGCTGCCTCCAGTCGAGGACTTATACTATAAACCCCATAGAGGTGATATGAGGATAAAATGAGAAAGTTAGTGTGAGGAGAGTGCCCTTTCCTACTGCCCCTTCCTACCTTATTGCCAACTTCTCCAAGTAGTTTCATGTTAATCTGAATGTTCTGGTCCAGTCTCTTCAAAGAAAGAGGGAAAATAGGAAGACCGATAGAGAAAGGAAATAGAGAAGTCCTTATAAACCCAACATTCAGTGGGAGATGAGTGAATGGAGGACTCCCACTTGGAGGCAGGGAGAGAGGAAGCCTATAACCTGCCAATGAGAAGGAATTCTACCCAAAAAAAGCAACATGAAAAAATCTAACCCAGCCTAGTTAGGTCTCTTTCAAATCACTTCAAAACCAATAGAAAACAGTCCTCTGTGAAGCTGAGGAGCAACAGCCAGGCAGTCAACAAGGATTCATTAGGCACTTAATGTGCCAGGCTCAAAGATAAGTTGTTGTTCATCCTTGGATTTCAAAGAATGTCACATCTTGAATTGTTGGTGAATTAGATTTAAGCATGGCAGAGTTGCACAAAGTCATCAGCCTCCAGCTCTCTTCCAGACTCATGGAAGGCCAATGGCAAGACAAAAGTCAAGATGACTGGCAATGGTCTGGCCCCTTTGATATAACTCCACAGTGCCTGCTTGCTTTATTCGCTTTTATGGTCATTGGAACAAATTATTCTTATCTGCCCATTCAACCAGGGAAAGTCTTCATGCTTGGGGCAGACATTCCCTAATTCATCAATGGGTTTGAGGCCCATTGGTTACCCTCCACCCTGGTTAGCCCATCTACCAAGATGGTTTTACCAGGGAATAGCTACTGTGCATGCTACAGCTTCTTGAAGCCCAGGTGAGAGTTGGATGAGAGGCAGACACCAAAGGTGGATAAGCAGCCCTGAAAGGAGCTTGGGGAGTCCTTATAGCAGAGGTACTAGTTCCCCTCGAACACCCCAAATACCCCACCATGTTGAATACTAGAGATACAATAATTGTCCCTTCCATTAGAGATTTTACATTCTAATTGAAGAGGCAACATATACATAGCCGAGTCCATACAAGATATATGCCCAGTATATAAAAGATCATCTGAGAGGGGAAGCAATAGCATTTATAGAGGAGACCAAGAAAGGAGAAGGTGGGATTTGAGCTGAAGTTTGAAGGGAGACAAAGTAATCCAGACATTGTGGAAAGACAATACCAAGGAATACAGCTGAGAATCAGCAAGTGGGCCAATAGAGCTGAGGGCATGGAGGTAAGTAAAGTATAAAAATATTGGGAAAGTAAGAAGGGTCGAGTTGGGAAGGGCTTTAAATGCTAAGCAGAAGAATAACAAATGAGTCATAAAGTAAGAGAGCCACCAGTGAGATAATCCCTGCTTCCTCCCCCCAAAAAGAGGGAAAGAGATAAAATGAGAAAAGAGTACAATGACTGTGAGCCAGTTCCAAAGAGGCTCTACTTTACATCACTAATGTCACATTAAGAACGTGGGGATTCCTGTTTCAGAATCACACTCCTCAGCTTCTCTGGCCAGGAGAAGATCCTGGTCTAGTGCAGCATCCACAAACTTTGGGGAGGGGAGGAAGGAGGCATACTTGGTCCTGCACAGCACCCTAATCTGAGGCTGGAGACCACCATGATCCTAGTGCAGTTACCTCAACTCTGTAATGGAAGGGCACAAGAAACAGAGATTAGATTCTCTCA
Source organism: Gracilinanus agilis (assembly GCF_016433145.1). Lineage (NCBI taxonomy): Eukaryota > Metazoa > Chordata > Mammalia > Didelphimorphia > Didelphidae > Gracilinanus > Gracilinanus agilis. Next base: position 2,192 of record NW_025387688.1, on the reverse strand, counting down.
GGACCACCTTCAACTAGGAATATAAACTCTACTTTCCTGCTGTAAAACTAAAATTACTGGGAGTGATAGGGGAAAAAATATCTATCACCAGCAAAACTTACTAGGTCTCTTCCTCTAAACCTGGGAACCTAGGATCATCCCTGTTGTCTCACACCTCCTATATCCAGACTGTTGCCAAAGCCTGATGATTTCACCTTCATAACCTCTCTCCAATATGCCCCTTTTCTCTCCTCGGATGCTGCCACCATTAGAATACAGGTCCTCATCACCTCATGCCTGGTCTATTGCCAATAGCCTCCTGGTGAATCTGCCTGCCTCAAGTCTCTCCTCACTCCAATCCATTCTCCATTCAGACACAGACGTGATTTTCCTAAAGAAAAGTTCTGCCCATTCACTCGCCAATTCAATAAACCCCAATGCCTTCTTATTGCCTCTAGGAACAAATACAAAATGTTTGGTTTGGCATTCAAAGCTCTTCATAACTTAGCACCTTTTCTTCCCAACATGTACTCTTTCATAGAGTGACATTGATCTTCTGACTTTTCCATGAACAAGACACTCCAACTTTCAGCTCTGGATATTTTCTCTAGTTGTCTCCTATGCCTGGAATGCTCTACCTCCCCTTCTCAGACTACCAACCTCCCTGGCTTCCTTTAAGTCCCAACTAAAGTCCTACCTTCTTTAAGAAGTCTTCTCCAAAGAATGCTCTCCACATTCAGAGGAAGAACTGTGGGAGTAGAAACAGAGAGGAAAAACAATTGCTTGAACATATAGTTCGATGGGGATATGTCTGGGAACGTAGACTCTAAACCCTGGTGCAGTTATCAATAATATGGAAATGGATCTTGATCAATGAATGATACACGCAAAACCCAGTGGAATTGCATGTCGGCTACGGGGGGTGGGGGGGAGGTTAGAGGGGAGAGATATAACATGGATCATGCAACCATGGAAAATATTCTTAATTAATTAATTAATTGAAAATTTTCAATTCAAAAATAAAAAAAGAAGTCTCCTCCAATTTTTTTTACTTCTAGTATCTTCTATCTGTTGACTAATTCCTATGTATTATTCTGTATAGCTTTCCTTGTATATATTTTTTCATCAAGAGTTTCCTTTTAGGAATAATGAACTGGAGGAATTCCATGTGAACTGGAACAACCTCCAGGAATTGATGCAGAGTGAAAGGAGCAGAACCAGGAGAACCTTATACAGAGAGACAGATACACTGTGGCACAATCAAAGGTAATGGACTTCTCTACTAGCAGCAATGCAATGATCCAGGACAGTTCTGAGGGGCTTACGAGAAAGAACACTGTCCACATTCAGAGGAAGAACTGTGGGAGCAGAAATGCAGAAGAAAAACAACTGCTTGATCACATGATTCGATGGGGATATGATTGGGGATGTAGAATCTAAACAATCATCTTAGTGCAAATATTAATAATATGTAAATAGGTCTTGATCAAAGACACATATAAAATCCAGTGGAATTGCTCATTTGGCTATGGGAGGAGGGAGGGAAGAGGGGAGGAAAAGAACATGAATCATGTAAGCATGGGAAAATAATCTAAATAAAATAAATAAACTTTTTTTTTTTAAAAGAGAGGTTCCTTTTATTATTTCCAAATCACTGATTTCCACACAGAAACTGTACAGTGTTTTCCCGCAAGAGTGATTTGTTAGCTCTTGCACCATGTTCAACCTTTTCAAAGTTTGCATGTTGTCTCCTCCATAAGATTGAAAGCTCCTTGAGGGCAGGGACTGTGTTTTGCCTCCTTTGTGCTTAGCACAGTGCCTGGCACATTGTAGGCATTTAATAAATGTGTATTGATTGATTAAAAGGCCTGACAGCTTAATGTGGCTACTTGCAGCTCTCTACTGCTACCTCAGGACCTGCACTGGGGAACCAGAGTGACAATAATTCCAGAAACTCTAGAGCCAAGAAAATTGAAAAGAAAGCTGAGAGGCTAAAAATATAAATAAATCAGAGACAATTATCAATGCAATGAAGAAATACTACAGGTGAAGAGACTACCAACTCCTAGTTGTGTGACCCTAGACAAGTCATTTAACATGAATTGCCTAGCCGGTCTGCCTAAGAACTGATACTTAATATTGATTCTGTGACAGAAAGTAAGGGTTTTTGAGAGAGAGAGAGAGAGAGAGAGAGAGAGAGAGAGAGAGAGAGA
>NW_025387687.1:0-1950 GCF_016433145.1 Gracilinanus agilis | reverse complement strand
ATGTGTGTGTGTGTATATATATATATATATATATATATAAATTTAAGGTTTACAAAATGCTTTACACAGATCATATCATTGCTTTACAACAGCCTTTTGAGAGGTGAAAGATATTATTATACCTTTTTTTTTTTGCAAATGAGGAAACTGAGGCTGACAAAGGCAGAGGAACTTGGCCAGCATTATTCATCTAGTCAGAGTCGGAGACAGGCTTCAAAATCAGGTCTTCCTGATTATTCGGGACCCTATCCGCTACGCCCAGGGGTTCCTTGTATTTTGGGGATCATGAACTCATTTGGAAATCATGGGGCAGCCTTTGAACCCTTTCTAAGAATAAGATTTTTAAATGTGTGGAATCAAATACCCATATGGGATCACGAAGGAAACCTCTTCTATTGAAATACTGTATAAAAGTATTTTTTCAAAGCTTCACAGACCCCAGGTTAGGGACCCCTGATGGCTATCCCGTGTTTCAAGGGAAGGGAGTGGAGTCATTTTCATATAAAAAACCCAAAGCAATGCTTTTAATTATCATCTACTTATTAAAATTAATATTTGGCTTTTCCTCAATTATACGTACAAATAATTTTTGATACATTAATTTTTTTTTAGTTCTAAATCCTCTTCCTCCCTTCCTTCCTTCCCTCCCTGCCCTCCCTGGGGCAGTAAGCGGTCTGATATCAGTTTTATGTGTGGAGATCAAGGCAATACACTTTTAAAAAACAAATTCTTAAAAAACAAAGGCTATAAAGTTTCATGACTTTGGGTGAAGAAGAAAAGGGTCCCAGGATGCTGTCTTCTCTTGCTGCTTGTCTCTCCAGCCCCAGAGGCAGCTGGCCACGTCTCCCAAGGGTCATCAAGGGCCCTGCTGTGGGACCTGTGGTGGTGGTGCCTATTTGTGGAGCAGGCTGCGGTGATAGCAGCTAGTGCCCCAAGGATTTCTTTGTTTCTGCAGAGCTATAGTAAGAATCGGAGCTGCCAGAATGGCAGGAGATGAGGTAGCAACGACGCCTCTGGACAAACAGTTAAGTTCCTGGCCACTCAGGACCCCAACTCGGGGCTGCTTGTATTCCTGGCCTTTGGGAGGAAGCTGGGAATGGGGGCAGAGCCAGGCAGCTGAAAATAAATCTCTGTTCTTGTGAGGTTTACCAGTGGCAACCAAGGGCAGTTGAGTTAAGCCTAGGGCTGGCATCTCCTTTATCCATCCCACCATATCGTCAAAGAGTGCATCACTTGAAGGCTCTAAAGCCCCATCCTTCCAGCAGCTCTGCTGGGAAGATTCCTATGACCTGGGATTTCTTCAGTGTGGGGAACTCCCAGTGTTGAAACTCCCTCCATTGATACCTATTAGCAACTGATCTGGAATTTATAGTCCTAAAGATTAGCTCAGGGTGCTGAGAAACTGACTCCTCCATAGTGTGCGGTTAGTGTCAAAGGCAGGTCTAGAAGGAAGACCTTCCTTCCCAATACTCTGGAAATAGCTGATAAGCTATCTGATGGGGTGGGGACCCTCCAGATCCCAGTTTCAGGCAAATTCTGCCCCAGAGAGGCAGCATGCATAGCAGAATGGATCAAGTGTTAGACTGGGAGTCAGATCTGGGTTTGAATCCAGTCTAATGTTTGTCAAGTGTTTAACATGGTGCCTGGCATGTTGTATAATAAACACTTGTTTCCTTCCTGCCGCTGAGGTTACCAAACCACCACTTATGCCATACTCTCATGAAAGGGAAGCATTGTTATCTGTTTTTACAGATGAGATAACTGAGGCCCAGAAAGGGTATTTTACTTCTAAGTATCAGAGCCTGGGATTCAACCCAGATGTCCAGGCTTCATGATCCATTCTGGCTATGGCTTCAGGTTGCCTTTTCTTTTCTTTTCATTTCTTTTCTTTTCTTTCCTCTTTCTTTCCTTTCCTTCTTTCCTTCCTTCCTTCCTTTCCTTCCTTGTTTC
>NW_025387686.1:7789-8358 GCF_016433145.1 Gracilinanus agilis | reverse complement strand
CAAAATCAGAAGGGAAACAACAAATTGGGAAAAAATCTTTATAACAAAAAACTCTGACAGGGGTCTAATTACTCAAATATACAAGGAGTTAAAGCAATTGTATAAAAAATCAAGCCATTCCCCAATTGATAAATGGGCAAGAGACATGAATAGGCAATTTTCAGGTAAAGAAATCAAAAGTATCAATAAGCACATGAGAAAGTGTTCCAAATCTCTAATAATTAGAGAAATGCAAATCAAAACAACTCTGAGGTATCACCTCACACCTAGCAGATTGGCTAAAATGAAAGAAGGGGAGAGTAATGAATGCTGGAGGGGATGTGGCAAAATTGGGACATTAATGCATTGCTGGTGGAGCTGTGAACTGATCCAGCCATTCTGGCTGGCAATTTGGAATCATGCTCAAAGGGCTATAAAAGAATGCCTGCCCTTTGACCCAGCCATACCATTGCTGGGTTTGTACCCCAAAGAGATCATAGATAAACAGACTTGTACGAAAATATTCATAGCTGCGCTTTTTGTGGTGGCAACAAATTGGAAAAGGAGGGAATGTCCTTCAATTGGGGAAT
>NW_025387686.1:0-7691 GCF_016433145.1 Gracilinanus agilis | reverse complement strand
AACTCTATACACAGAGACTGACATTCTGTGGTAAAATCGAATGTAATGGACCTCTGAACCAGCAGCAATGCAATGACCCAGGACAATTCTGAGGGATTTATGGTAAAGATGCTGCCCACATTCAGAGGAGGGACTGCAGGAGAGGAAACATATAGGAAAAACAACTGCTTGAACGCATGGGTTGGGGTGGACATGATTGGGGATGTGGACTCGAAACTACCACACCAATGCAACTACCAACAATTTGGAAATTGGTCTCGATCAAGGACACATGACAAAACTAGTGGAAATGCGCATGGGTAGGGGGGGCGCGGGGGGGGGGGTTGAAGGGGAAAGGAGGAGCATGAATCATGTAACCATGTTAAAAATGAATATTAATAAATGTAAAAAAAAACTAATTAGAAATTAAATAATATGATTCTCCAAAACTAGTTAGTCAAAGAAGAAATCATAGAAACAATCAATAATTTCATTGAAGAGAATGACAATGATGAGACATCCTACCAAACTCTGTGGGATACAGCTAAGGCATTACTCAGGGGGAAATTTATATCCTTGAGTGCATATATTAACAAATTAGGGAGGGCAGAGATTAATGAATTGGGCATGCAACTCAAAAAATTAGAAAGCGAGCAAATTAAAAATCCCCAGATGAAAAGTAAATTAGAAATACTAAAAATCAAGGGAGAAATTAATAAAAATCAAAAGCAAAAGAACTATTGAATTAATAAATAAGACTAGAAGCTGGTATTTTGAAAAAATAGATAAAATAGACAAAGTACTGGTCAATCTAATAAAAAAAACAGGAAAGAAGAAAACCAAATTCACAGTATCAAAGATGAAAAGGGAGACCTCACCTCTAATGAAGGGGAAATTAAGGCAATCATTAAAAACTATTTTGTCCAATTATATGGCAAAAAATATAGCAATCTAGGAGGTATGGATGAATATTTACAAAAATATAAATTACCTAGATTAACAGCAGAAGAAATAGAATACCTAAATAATCCCATATCAGAAAAAGAAATTGAACAAGCCATCAAAGAATTCCCTAAGAAAAAATCACCAGGGCCTGATGGATTCACAAGTGAATTTTATCAAACATTCAAAGAGCAACTAATCCCAATACTATACAAATTATTTGATATAATAAGCAAAGAAGGAGTCCTACCAAATTCCTTTTATGACACAAATATGGTACTGATTCCAAAGTCAGGTAGATTAAAAACAGAGAAAGAAAACTATAGACCAGGGGTCAGCAACCTTTTTGGCCGTGAGAGCCGTACAGTGCTCACAGTGCGCGCTCCTGTAACAGTGCCTGCAAAAAATTGACTTTATGGCTCCTGCAGAAAGAGCCATATCTGGCCCTCAAAAGAGCCAGATATGGCTCGAGAGCCATACATTGCCAACCCCTGCTATAGACCAATCTCCATAATGAACATAGATGCAAAAATCTTAAATAGAATACTAGCAAAGAGACTCCAGCAAGTGATCAAGAGGATTATCCACCATGATCAGGTGGGATTTATACCAGGAATGCAAGGATGGTTCAACATTAGGAAAACCATCCACATAATTGACCATATCAACAATCTAACAAACAAAAATCACATGATTATCTCAATAGATGCTGAAAAAGCCTTTGACAAAATACAACACCCATTCCTATTGAAAACATTGAAAAGTATAGGAATAGAAGGACCTTTCCTAAAAATAACAAACAGTATACACCTAAAACCATCAACAAGCATCATATGCAATGGGAATAAATTAGAAGCCTTCCCAATAAGATCAGGAGTGAAACAAGGATGCCCATATTCACCTCTATTATTTAACATTATACTAGAAACACTAGCAGTAGCAATTAGAGAAGAAAAAGAAATTGAAGGTATCAAAATAGGGAATGAGGAGACTAAGCTATCACTCTTTACAGATGATATGATGGTCTACTTAAAAAATCCTAGAGAATCAACTAAGAAGCTTGTAGAAATAACAACTTTAGCAAAGTTGCAGGATACAAAATAAATGCACATAAATCATCAGTATTTCTATATATTTCCAACATATCACAGCAGCAAGAGTTAGAAAGAGAAACACCATTTAAAATCACCCTAGACAATATAAAATACTTAGGAATCTATCTACCAAAGCAAACAAAGGAATTATATGAAAACAACCACAAAACACTTTCCAAACAATTAAAACTAGATCTAAACAATTGGAAAAACATTGATTGCTCATGGGTAGGACGAGCTAACATAATAAAAATGACCGTTCTACCCAAATTAATTTACCTATTTAGTGCAATACCTATCAAACTACCAAAAAACTTTTTTACTGAATTAGAAAAAAACTATAACAAAGTTCATTTGGAATAACAAAAGATCAAGAATATCAAGGGAAATAATGAAAAAAATTGTGAAAGAAGGTGGCCTAGCAGATATTAAACTATACTGTAAAGCAGCAGTCATCCAAATGGTATGGTACTGGCTAAGAGACAGAAGGGAGGATCAGTGGAATAGACTTGGGGTAAGTGATGTCAGCAAGACAGTGTATGATAAACCCAAAGAGCCCAACTTTTGGGTCAAAAATCCACTATTTGACAAAAACTGCTGGGAAATTTGGAAAATAATATGGGAGAGATTAGGTTTAGATCAACATCTCACACCCTACACCAAGATAAATTCAGAATGGGTGAATGACTTGAATATAAAGAGGGAAACTATAAATAAGTTAAGTGAACACAGAATAGTATACTTGTCAGATCTCTGGGAAAAGAAAGATTTTTAAAACCAAGCAAGAGTTAGAGAAAATTACAAAATGTAAAATAAATGATTTTATTTTACATTTTGTAATTGTATAATGTAAATTGTAAATTACATTTTGTAATTGTATAAAATTTACATTTTGTAATTGTATAATGATTGATTATATTAAATTAAAAAGCTTTTGTACAAACAAAAACAATGCAGCCAAAATCAGAAGGGAAACAACAAATTGTGAAAAAATATTTATAACAAAAAACTCTGACAGAGATCTAATTACTCAAATATACAAGGAATTAAATCAATTGTATAAAAAATCAAGCCATACCCCAATTGATAAATGGGCAAGAGACATGAATAAGCAATTTTCAGATAAAGAAATCAAAAATATCAATAAGCACATGAGAAGGTGTTCTAAATCTCTAATAATTAGAGAAATGCAAATCAAAACAACTCTGAGGTATCACCTCACACCTAGCAAATTGGCTAAAATGAAAGAAGGGGAGAGTAATGAATGTTGGAGGGGATGTGGCAAAATTGGGACATTAATGCATTGCTGGTGGAGTTGTGAACTGATCCAACTATTCTGGATGGCAATTTGGAACTATGCTCAAAGGGCTATAAAAGAATGCCTACCCTTTGATCCAGCCATACCATTGTTGGGTTTGTACCCCAAAGACAGACTTGTATGAAAATATTTATAGCCGTACTTTTTGTGGTGACAAAAAACTGGAAAATGAGGGTATGCCCTTCAATTGGGGGATGGCTGAACAAATTGTGGTATATGCTGGTGATGGAATACTATTGTGCTCAAAGGAATAATAAACTGGAGGAATTCCATGTGAACTGGAAAGATCTCCAGGATGCAGAGCGAAAGGAGCAGAGCCAGAAGAACATTTTACACAGAGACCAATACATTGTGGTAAAATCGAATGTAATGGACTTCTGTACTAGCAGCAATGCAATGACCCAGGACAATTCTGAGGGATTTATGGAAAAGAATGCTACCCACATTCAGAGGAAGAACTACAGGAGTGGAAACACAGAAGAAAAGCAACTGCTTGAACACATGGGTTGTTGCGGACATGGTTGGGGATGTAGACTCGAAACTACCACACCAATGCAACTATCAACGATTTGGAAATAGGTCTTGATCAATGACACAGGTTAAAACCAGTGGAAATGCGCATTGGTTATGGGGGGGGGCGGGGGGATGTCAGGGGGTGAAGGGGAAAGTAAGAGCAGGAATCATGTAACCATATTAACTTTTCTAAAAAATAAATATTATTAAATGTTAAAAAAAGAAAGAAAGAAAGGATATTGCTTGCAATGCTTCATAGTAACAAAGAACTGGAAATAAAGTAGATGTTCATTATTTAGAGAATGGTAAAATATGCACTAATTTGTGGCACATGAATATAACACAATATTTATTACTGTGCCATAAGAAATGTTGAATGTGAAGCATTCAAGGGATCATGGCAAATCTTGTGTGAACAGACATAGAGTGAACTAAGCAGAAGAAGCTAAAGTGTAAGCACAATGAGAACAACAATGCAAATTGAAATAAAATGTCAAACTAAAAACAAAAACAAAAACGAAAACTGCCTGTGCCTCTGAGGTAGGTCTTCAGGTCGCAACCAAGAACTCCATATTCCTGAGCAGCACTTTCTAAGTTCCTCCTGGTGATATTATTTGTCCACAAATGAATCTCTAAAAGTAGGTAGAGGTTAGCAGATTTGATAGGTCTCTAGCAGTTTTCCAATACATTCCAAACATATGCCCTCAGAAGAGTATAGGCTTCTATTCTGTTTATGTCAAGTAGACAAACAGTACTCCTTTATACAACTCAATGATTTTTATCCTTTGAAAGGTAAATTAAATGACAAGAGGGACTCAGATTCTAAATTTTTGAAGAGCAGATTTGAAAGGGTCCCAGAGAAAAGAGAAATACTATCTACCACCTTAATATTTTGAAAGAGAAATTGTCCCAAGAGAGATCAAGAATAGATTTTTGAAAACATAAAAGGAGATGGGAGGAAAGGATGGAGCTGCTTAAAGAGACCAATATGAAAGTAAAGAGAATTCATCAAATATAAAAATACATATGTAGAAAATGGAAGGGCAAAAAAATTTACATATGTGTGTGTGTGTGTGTGTGTATAAAACACAACTAATATTAGCACTGTTCTTTAAGAATCCCAAGGAGAACCAAGGGTTGGTAATGAATTCAAGGGACAAGTAAAAAAAAATTTAATTCATGATGGGGAAGGGTATCAAAGAAAGGATTGGACCACTGTTTAAAGATGGATGGGATAATAATCATGGATAAAAAGGAGAAAAAGTTGAACTATTCCATTCTTACTTTGCATCTGATTTCTCTTCTAAGAAGAAGAGTCTTTAGATTAAAAAGGGTCAAAATGTTCCTGAAACAATGTCTTTTTTCCATGAGCTACCTTACTATACAGATGCACAGAATAAGACAGTTTGCAGTAAAGAGCCAATCAAGAACCTTCAGTGAGCCAGAAGTCTTCCCACTTCCAGATACCTTCGCAGTGTTCCCTTCTGGTGCTATCACAAACTGAGGCAGCCGATGGCCACTTAGCTACCAAACATCCTGAAACATCCTGACAGTGTATTCCCTCAAAGATTCTACATCGACATCTACAAATTTGAAGAAGATGCTATTTATGTCTATATCCAAGTCAATCATAAAAGTGTTGAATAATACATAACCTGAGTATTCTGTTCATGACACTTACCTATTAATGACTATTTTTAGTGTCTGTCTAGTCAATCATTTCCAAATCAGTCAAGCAACACAACTTTATTAAGTCCCAACCATATTCCATTTATGATTCCATGTGCTAGTATTGGGGGTCCAAAAGTAAAAGCCCAAACAACCACATATCTGTCATTAAACTTACACTTTTATGACTGACTTAGTTATAGACATAAATGGCATCTTCTTCAAATTTGTAGATGTAAATGTAGGAACTTTGAGGGAAAAATATCATGCTGGATGATGATGAAAATCTAAAAAATCTCAACAGACTAATCTGCTAAATAAAATAAGAGGACACCTAACATCGATGTAGTAAAGTTTTATCCTTTGGTTCCAAAAAATCCATCTTTCATAGAGGAAGAAGGAAGTATGATTAGAGTGAGTGGCTCATTTGAGAAAGATCTATCTGCAAGTTTTAAAGGACTGAATGCTTATGATGAGCCAAGAGTGTGGCCTGGCAGTCAGCAAAGCTGATGTTATACCAGGCTTCCCTGGGTTATGATGTCCAGAATAAGAGTGGTATTGCTTCCATTTTATGCTTTCAGCTACATCTGGAGTTCTGTGCTCAGTTTTAGGTGTTGTATTTTAGGGAAGACATAAGTAAGCTGGAGCAAGGGAGGATCAGCTGAAGAAATTGCAGGTGCTTAGCCTGAAGAAGAAAATACCTGAGGATAGGATTACTATCTTCAAATATTTGAAGGGTTATCACTGTGGTAGGGGGATTAACTTGTTTTACTTGGTCCCACTGGACAGAACTAGGTATAATAGATGGGGGGGGGAAGATTTAGGCTTCATGTAAGAAAAAAACTTGCTAACAAATGGATCTAGAGAAAAGTAAAATGAGTTCACTGGAGGAGAAGAAAGTAGCAGTTTTTAGTCTGCCATCAGCTGAATTGAGTGGCCCTTAAGGTCCTTCTCAGGTTTTAGGGACACCTGTTACACTTCCTATTATTTGGCTACTCTGCACATCCTGGCAGAGAAGATTTTTAGCTAATCTAGACTTGTAGTGGGTCATGTACAAGCTCAACTCTCCCATTTATACTCAAAACAATGATTTAGAAGGAACGCAAGACTGAAAAATGGCCCAGAAATCCAAAGAGAAACCTCAGTAAGATTCTCATTCAACCTAAAATTGTTAAAAACAAAAAAAAAAAAACCCAAAAAGCTAGAATCTGCGAAAAGCAAAAGAGGAGTCCTGCCAGAGAAGCCAACAGGAGTGCAGGTAGACAGACCACAAATCCAGGGCAGCATCACAAATCGGGAAGCCCAAGGGAAAGCCTTGTCCAGGAAAGTCTTAAGGAATACAGAAACAACACAGCACTCTAAAAATGGAAATATTGGGGAAAGAGAAATGGAACACTCTGGTCAGCAGTATTCACCAGGACAGACGCAGGCAGAAACTGAATACCACTTAATGCCATAGCAGCAGAAATATGAAATGGTAGATTAACAGAACAAGAAATAGAGAATCTGAATAACCCAATATCAGGAAAAGGAATCATCAGTCTATAAATGAATTTATAAAGGGAAAAACCCTATGACCTGATGGATTTAAAAGTAAATTCCATCAAATATTCTAAGAGCAATAATTCTGATATTATGTGAATTATTTCTTAAATTAGGAAAATAAAAGATTCTATCAAATTCTATGATGCAGATATAATCTTGATACTATATCAGTATTCATTGGTCATGGTATGGCTATGCCATGGCAAAGATAATAAAAATGACAAGACTCCCTAAATTAATTTACTTATTCATTGCCATTCTAAACTACCAAAGAAAAGTAATAACAAAATTCTTCTATGGGAAAAAGCCAAGATTATCTAAAAAAATTTTGAAGGAAAAAACATAGAAAGAAAGGAAGAAAGTAACAGATCTAAAATTTGCACTACAAAGCATTAGTTGTCAAAACCAATTGAGAGGGGCAGCGAGGTGGCTCAATAGAGAGAAGCCAGGGTTGGAGACAGGATGTCTTGGGTTCAAAACTGACCTCTGATACCTCCTGGCCATGTGATCCTGGACAAGTCACTTAATCTCCATTGCCTAGCCCTTACTCCACTTCTGCCTTGGAACCAATCCACAGTATTGATTCCAAGGTGGAAGGCAAGTTTGAGAGAGAGAGAGAGAGAGAGAGAGAG
>NW_025387685.1:0-9854 GCF_016433145.1 Gracilinanus agilis | reverse complement strand
GAATAAATAAGAATAAAATAAATGAATGAAAATAAAATTTAAAAAAATGTGCCCCATGTACAAAGAGAAGGTCTTCAGATCTTTGAGCTTCCTTCCTTCCTGCATCATGTCCAGCACACTGAAACCTATGACCAGAGACCAGGAGAAAAAGTCACGAGCGGGGAGGGCTGGCAAAGGCTCGAGGTCTATGACAGGCCAGCCAGAATGAGCACCAGGAAGGAAAGGCCTCTGCACTGAGCAGTTGGGGGTGGGGGGTGGCGGCCCATAAGCGAGCAGTTACCTGGCATGTCTATAGGTAGAATCAATGGGACAAAACTGAAAGCAAGAGAAAAGAGAGCCAGAGGGGGAAGCAGAAGAGAGAGAAGGGGGAGACACGGAGAAAGATGAGGAAGAGAGAAGAAAGTGGGGGGGGGGTTAAGGCAGAAACAGAAGGTGAGAAAAGAGGCAGGAAAAGAGGGGAGAGTGAGAGAAGGAAAGGAGGAGACAAGGGAGTAGAGAGAGGGGGAATGAAAGGGAAGGCAACAAGGGAGCCGTGTCCATCTCCCCAACACACCTCACAAAGGGGGCGCTGGACGGGCCTGTCCTAACTCCCAGCAGCTGGAACATGCTGCTTCCCAGGCAGCCTGGCCAACTGCCAGCAGAATATCCTGCGCTCGTGATAACCACCGAGGGGGGGACGAGTGGGGGGACTGCCAATGGCTCCCTCCCTCGGGTACCGAAGGCCCATCTGGATGTCAGCGCTACCCTGGGCATCCCAAAGGCGACGCACATTTCATCCTGTGACCAATTGTAGTTAATTAGCTTTCCCTGGGCTGCTCTAGGCTGGGTGCCTCAGACACCCGGGGGCAAGCTCAGGTGGGTTTAGCTCCTCATTTGAAAGGCAGAGCCAAGAGGCTCGTGGGGCTTCCTTTATCTCTAAGGTCAGCCTTTGGAGTTCCCACAGATCTCCTCCAGAAACCTCCATTTGCCAGAGGCACCTCAATATGATCTGGGGGGACTCGAGGCCCCCATCTCTCTCTCTAAGAGATAACCTGGGAATTTCTCAGGCAGAAATGGAAGAAGCATCCACTGCTATCTCCAAGAAAAGAGAAAGCGAGGGGAATGCTAATGTGACTGGGCGTCTGTGCCAATGCCATGTCATGAAGCAAGATGATCCAAGGCCTCTGTAGGCTGCTTGGCACCCGCACGCACACCCAGACAGTCACTCGAGGTCCACACGGCTTGGAAAGCTACCCAAGAAGCCAGGAGGAAGTGGGAATCTGGGAGAAGTGGGATTCCTTCGAGCCTGGAAGACCAGGTGGCACTTAGCCAATGTGGAAGAGAAGACCAGATGACTCCTTAGGACAGAGGCCAGGGATCACCACCGAGGCCGATTTCCTCATTTGAAAAACAAGATGAGGCTCAGAGAGGCTCAGAGAGGCTGATCAATTTGAGAATCACAGTATTTTACACTGGAAAACCCCCAAAGGCCCAAGTTTTGGACATCCATCCCCATTTCCCTCTTACAGTTCTTAATCGTCAAGATGACCAAGGAAGGCACTTTTTATCTGCTCTTCTCTGAATTTTCAGCCACATTTGAAATCTGCAGCAAACCCAGCACTGTATTCGAGTCATGCTTTGGCCAAGTCCAACCTGATGACGTTTACCAGGAATCTGGGATGGACTAACATCTCCATGGAAGGGAACAATGATTATTGGTAACCTATTTGCTGAGACAAACGTCATGAAGTCACACGTTATCGGCTCTGCCGATGTATTTTTCAGCTCTATTTTACAATCGAGGCCATAAACATGAGAAGAGACGGGCAGTAACAGGAGAAGACGGGCCTGCTGGGGCGGCAGAGCTCGAAGGGCTTAAGTTCTCCAGGTCAACGGGCCGCCGATAAGCTGGAGACGAACTACGGGGTCAGCTCGGGCCAACGGAACACCTTCCCTTCAGCTCCCCCTCTCGGAAGGCAGATAAAAGAGTCGGATGGCATTGGAGGAGAGAACGAAACGAATCTGCCGCTTGTGCATGTCTCTGTCTGTCCTGATGACTCGGGAGACCTCTGAAAAGAGCCTCCAGAGTTCAGGGTCGATAATGGCGGGAATATTAGCCGGACAGAGTTCAGGTCAGGCTCAATGGGCTTCGACACCATAAACGCCCGGCTCGTGGGAGAAAGTTCAAACGGAGCTTTTACAAAGTTTATTTTTAATCAAGTTTGGAGTTCTTTCTCCACCACAGCTCAGCACTTAGCATAGAAAATCAATACTGACGATTAGAGAAATTAGCCTGAATGAACCAAACCAGGCCAAGCACTCCCAACATCCAGAGAACACTACAGCCAAAGAGGGACACCGGGCCCTTCTCAGAAGACGATGCACTGTTAAAATAGCGGGGTTTTTTTTCAATTTTTAATTTTTAATTTATTTTTTTCTTATTTATTTTTTAATTTTATTTTCATTCATTTATTTTATTCTTATTAATTTGCTTATTTATTTAGCTTAAATGTTTTAAATTTTTTATTCATTCATTTATTTATTTTATTTGAGACAAAGATTATTTTAATTTATTTTATTATTTATTTTTTTGATTTTGATTTTTTTGATTTAAATATTTTACTTTTTTAGAAAAATTTTCCATGGTTCCATGATTCATGTTTTTACTTTCCTCTTCATCTCCCCTTCACCCCCTCCTATAGCCAATGCGCATTTAGTGGTTTTTTTTTAAATCAAAAGACCAATGCCATATTTTTTTGTTTTGTTTTCTCCATCTCATCAACCCCTCCCCCCCCAATAAAATACTAGTTGTTGAAATCCAAAAACATAAAAAGAAAATGATAGGGGCAGCTGAGCGGCTCAGTGGATTGAGAATCAGACCTCAAGAAGGGAAGTCTTAGGTTTAAATCTGGCCTCAGACACTTCCTGGCTGGGTGACCCTGGGCAGGTCACTTGACCCCCATTGCCTAAACCCTCTTCTGCCTTGGAACCAATACACAGTATTGATTCTATGATGGAAAGTGAGGGTTGTGAGGATTTCTCATAAGTTTTTCCTTTGGCAACCACAAGATGCCAGAACTCATTATCATCCCTCACCCTCCCAACTTCTCTATTACTGCCAAGGGTACTACCATCCTCCCAGTCACCCAGGCTGGGAAGCCGGGGCCATTTTGGACACCTCATTCTCTCCCACTCTTCTGTTGCCAAGGCCTGTTGGCTGGCCCCCTTCTCTTGTAGGATGCTGCTGCCCCTGGGGTCAGAGCCTCGTCGCCTCCCATCTGGACCAGTACAATAGCTGAGGGGGGCCTGCCTGCCTCCAGGCTCTCCCCACACCAGTCCTTCCTCCATTAAGCCCTGAGAGGAGCAGTCTTCCTAGTACGCAGGAGACCGTGCCATCTTCTTACTCAATATTCATTCTAGGGGCTCCTCATGACATCTAGGGTCAAACACAAAATCCTTTCTCTCTCCCTTCTTTCTCCCTTACCTTCTATATTTGAATCGACACTAAGTATTGATTCTAAGGCAGAAGAACTAGGCAATTGGATCTGTGATGTGCCCAGGGTTACACTGCTAGAAAGTATCTGGGGTCACATTTGAACCCAGGACCTCCTGTCTCCAGCCCTGGCTCTCTGTCCCCTGATCCATCTAGTTAGTTGCCTCCTCTGTTTGACCCTCTAAGCTCTTCATGTCCTCTCTTCCCCCAAGCTTCTCAGTTGTCTTTGACCACACTTACTCCGAAGTAATCTTCAGTCCAGTGATGTCTTTCTGGCTGTTCCTCACACAAGAGGCTCCATCTCTAGCTCGGGGCATTTTCTCTGAATTGGCCCCATGCCTGGCTCTCTCTCCTTCCTCATTACTTCCTCTGGCTTCCTTCACACCCCAGGTAAAGTCTCCCCTTCTACCAGAAGCCCTTCCCAATCCCCTTCATGCAAGGGTTTTCCATCTGTTAGTATCTCCACTTTATTCAGTCTAAATCATTCAAACATAATTGTTTTAGGTTGTCTCTCCCATTAGACTGACTTTGAACTTTCTTTGCATCCCCAGCACGTAGCACAATGCCTGGACACACTGCAGCCACTTAATAAATGTTTGCTGACTGGCTATCTGTGGCACAAGGGACGGGGAAAAAAGCATGTGGAATTTTGAAGTTACAGGAGGTCAGCGCTGGGATTCTGGGTCTGGTAACGTGTGATCGTTATAGCCCTTAGCTATGGCCAACTGGGAGCTTTAGTTTCTTCTATCTGTAAAATGGGGATGAGGAAATCAAGGACGAATGCGCGCGCTCAATAAAACCTCCCCTTCAAACTGTGGTTTCACATCTGACATCGTTTAGTAAAGATTCTGTACTTCTCTGTTGTCTCCTCCAGGGAGAGGGTTAATTCTGGGGAACTTTGCCCCAAAGCCTCTAAGGCTGTGCATCTCCTTGGATCCAGGAATACGGTACTAGGTCTATATCCCAAAGGATTTCTTTTAAAAAGGGAAAAGGCCCTCTTTGTACAAAAATATTTCTTGCAGCTCTTTTTGTGGCAGCGATGAATTGGACTTTGGGGAGACGTCCATCAGTTGGGGAACAGCTGAGCAAGTTGTAGTACATGATTGGGATGGAATACTCCTGGGCTGTAAGAAGTGCTGAGCAGGAAGATTTGGGGAAAATCCAGAAAGACTAGCAGGAACTGATGCAAAGTGAAGTGAGCAGAACCGCAACACTGTATACAATGACAGCGGTACGTTTTCAGCAAGGCAGTGATCTCTCCCAGACAATCCCGGGGCCTCCTGATGAGAAATCAGCCTTTCTGAGAAAGGCCTGATGGAATCTGAATGCAGACTGAAACGCGCTTTATTTCTCTTTCTTTTTCTCAAAAAATTTTAAATGAATGGTTGAAAAACGATTTTTTCCATGTAATTGGGGGAAAATAAAATCTTATTAAAAAAAGAAGAAAGCGGAAGCTGCCCCAGGTCTTTTTTTTTAAACTTGTATCCCCAATGCTGAGCACAGTCCTTGACATTTAATAGTCTTGAATTCATTCAAAGATAAAGAATCCCAGCATAATGTGATCATAGATCTGGCTTTATAAGGGCCCTCGAATGTTAGCTAGTCCAACCCCTTCCTTTACAAGTGAGTAAACGGAGACCCCAAGAGGCCAAATGATTTGCTAGAATTCACCTCCATTAGAAGGATAAAGCCTGACTTGTAACTCGGACTCTAGGATTAAAAGTTCAACTTGATTTTTTCACTGAAATGTTGACTTCCTTCTATTATTACTTAAGTAAGAGTGACAGGGTTAAAAAGGACAGGATGTGCAGAAATAACCCGAGGATGATTGTTCTCTGAAATAACACGGCAAATAAAAACCATGAACGCCACCATGCAAGAAAACGGGCCGGGACTTCTGAATGCTGACAACAAAGCATCAACAGAGAGCATCCACAGATGACTTTCAAGATAGAAAAATGAAAATTCCATGTATCTCTCCCTTCAGACTCCAAGGTACAGTGGTTAAACCCAACAAAGTTGATGGCAAACAACACATTTTGCAAGAAGCCAAGAGAATGACCTTCAAATCTAAGGAAAAGGACATTAGGCCTGGCTCTCAAACCACTGAGCCACCCAGCTGCCCCCTGGGATTATTCTTTAGGCACAAGAATTGCAAAAGGGAATGGGACAGTACTTTCTAAAAAAAAGCAAAACAGTAGAAGCTGCCATAAGAAAGAACATTCCCTAAAAACCTAATCACCAACTATTATTTAAAAGGAAAAAGAGAAGCCTTTAAGAAAACTCTTAAGATATTTATTTAAAGGTTGTAAAATCCATTTGGTCTCAAGGAATAAGATGGGAAACACACACACGCTACAGTCAGAGAACTTGAAAACAAATCCCACCTCAAGCTTTCCCACCTGTGTAACCTTGGGGAAGAGTCACTTAACCCTTCATTCAGCTTCATCTGGAAGAGGCAGGGTTGGGCTGGGTGGGCTCAGAGATTCTAACTCTAGAGAGCTAGGATCTTCAGTTATCTAATTAAAAAGAACAACTGAAAGGGAGCAGATAGGTGGCTCAGTCTAGAGACAAAAGGTTCTGGGTTCAAATCTGGCCTCAGGCACTTCCTGGCTGTGTGACCCTGGGCAAGTCACTTGACTCCCCCATTGCCTAGCCCTGACCACTCTTCTGCCTAGGAATCGATATCTAGTATTGGCTCTAAAACAAGGTAAGAGTTAATCTTTTTTTAACCCCAAACCATTTTTCCCCTTTTCATTTCTCAAGAGTCCCACTGCAGCAGCAGACTCCAGTCTAGGGAAGCAGGCGCTCAAATTGGGGGCCGCTTTAATGGACTGAAACATCAAGTAGGAGTGATCTGGACCTGCTTATTCTCTGGTGCCTCTAGTCAGCGTCCAGGAAGTTCGGCAGCATATTGAGCAGAGCCAGTTAAGCCAGCTGGGTTTAAGGCTGGATAGACAAGCCAGACTCAAAGATGGAATCGGAGGAATAGTTTAGCTTTACCGACAGATTTTGGAGAATCACGTTGGGATCCCTGCTACGGGCACCCTATTTGCGGGATGATGAGAGCCAACCTGGGTGTGGCTAACACAGATCTCGGCCCAAAGCTCCCCTTTTATTGCGGTGAAAATAGCCTTTGTGTAATGCTGACCAGCCAGCATTCTACACTCCTCGGGCGGGCGAGCCGATATTCAAATCTTCCCTTAGAGAATCTCTCCCCGTCACTATTAGTAGCGCCTGTCCGGGTGTACCTGGGCTAAATGACACGTTGCAGACGTCCTCGTGTGGAGAATCCTTAAAAAAGGCTACGGAGAATTCAAACCTCCGCATCCTGCGTCAGAGGATCGTCTGATCTCGCGGGCCGCTCATCAAGCCTCTCGACTTGAGGGAAGAAGAAACCGAGACGGGAGGAGCAAAGGGACCCACTCACGTGCACAAAGCAGTGGATGGCAAAGGCACCATTTGAACCCAGGTCCAGCCACAGGACAATTCTTGGGGACTCTCGTTTCCCAGAGAAGATGATTCATGGCCAAGGAGAAAGGAGTCTCTAGGAGCGCCGGGGACGTTTGATGGGCTGGACCAGAGCCCTCGAGGGGTCACGTCCCGCCTGAAGACTTTTGGGGGTCGAATCCCGACTCTTCTGTTTATGAGACGAATAAAAACGGGTGAAGCTTCTGAGCCTCCGTTTCCTTCTCTTTAACCTGAAGACAATATGGTGATCCTGGTGGGATCCCCAGTTGGGGTTGCTGTGAGAATCTAGCGAGAATTTACAACGTTCTTTCAGGCCCTTGAAGCGCTCGTACCGGCAGCGGCAATTCGTCACCAAAACTCCAGTCTGAGAAACATCCACGAAGCAAAGCCCCGAGATCTGTGCTGGGTGTGCAAAGCCCTGAGATCTGTGCTGGGCGTGNCTGAGATCTGTGCTGGGCGTGCAAAGCCCTGAGATCTGTGCTGGGTGTGCAAAGCCCCGAGATCTGTGCTGGGCGTGCAACAGCGTCCCCAACAGACTCAGAACTTGTAGCAATTGTGACGCTAATAATCACCCACAACCCAGACCTTACAAGCCAAGCCGCCGGGGCTCAGCTGCTTTCTGCGCTTGTGCCGGCATCCTCTCATTTATTTATTTTATTTTAAATTCTCACCTTCCGTCTTGTAGTCAATACTGTGTATTGGCTCTTAGGTGGAAGAGTGGTAAGGGTGGCCCATGGGGGTCAAGTGACTTGCCCAGGGTCACCCAGAGGCCGGATTTGAACCCAGGACCTCCCGTCTCTAGGCCTGACTCTCCATCCACTGAGCTACCCAGCTGGCCCCATCCTCTCATTCAGATTACGAGTTCCGTCTCCTCGCCTTTGCACAGGCTGTCCCTGATGCCTAGAATGCCCTCCTTCCTCTCGCCGGCGCTGCGGCACCCTCGAGTGCCTTTAAAGTCAGCTCAGGTGACCCGTCGCCCGTCAGAGGCAGTTTCCGGCTCCCCCCGTGTTAATGCTCTCTCGTGAGACGGCCTTTTGTTGGACTTTGTGCGTATTTTGAAATTTCACGATATTTTGCTTTGTTGACATTTGGGGTCGGCTGTCCTGGGACACAGCGTCCGCCCTCACTAGAATGGGAGCCCCTTGCGTGTGCATGTGCGTGTGTGAGCATGTGTGCACGTGTACATGTGTGCATGCATGTGTGTGCATGCGTGTCAGGAGGGTCCTTCCTTCCTCTGCTTTCCCAGCAACACTGCAATACCGAAGGGACGAAGAAGCGCCGAGACGGGAAATACGATCTCGGGGAAAAGCCACCCCAGCAGGCCTGGCCGCCGGCTCGGCTCCTCTGCAGAAATGCCGGCCCGTCCGGAGGGCCCGGCCGAGACGCTCCTGTCCGGCCAGCCTCCCCGCCTGCCTCTCAGGGGAGCACCTTCGCTGTCTGCCTCCCGGCTCTGCCCCTGCTGCCCAGGAAGGGCCCGCTGGCGGCCTGTGAACAGGGGGGCGCAGGGGGCTCCCCGGGCACCCCAATGGGCTTCTCGAGCCCTGAAGGGGAGGCATCGGGAGGAGAAGCCGAGAGAGGCGGCCGAGAGAGGCCCGGAGCCCGAGGGACAAAGGAGGAGGCCCAGAGACAGAAGTTCAGGCGCTTTCTCAGATTTCCTGTGAGGAAGCCATTCCGGACGCAGATTTTTCCCACGTGAAAGGACCTTTCTGCAGAGTTCAAACCCAAATAAAGCACGTCCGAAGGGGCGGACTTCCATGAACCGGGCAGAGAGGAGCCCTCCGGGGTGTTCCCCGTCCTCCTGGGGCTGGAAGGGGAGGGAGGGGGCTGGGAGGAGCCAAAGGGGCCCAGGATAAGGCATTTGGCCACACGACCCCCCAAATCACACATCCGCACCTCAGAATAGGGGGGCACAAAATCCCCCAAATGAGAGCCAACAGCAAAGCAGTCTATTGGATGGGGATGCAGGCGGAGCAGGAGCCTCAGCGCGGACAGGCCGCGAGCTGGACCGGGGACGGGGGAGGCGGCTCTGAACCCCCCGCCTGTCACAAGGCCTCCGTCCCTCCCCTAAGGGCTCTGGGCCTCCATTTCTAGAAAACAGGGAGAAGGAAAAACAGTCTCTCTCAGGGCAGTCAACAAGCTCCAACAAATGAATGCAAACCGTAAGCCAGAACTTCATGATAAAGTGGGAACAAATGCGTTCACTGCACTTTTCAATGGCTGCTTCGAGTACTCAGTGCTTTTAGATCTGGATCTAGAAATCCATTTCCTTCTCCAGCTCGTTTGACAGATGAGGAAATGGAGGCAAACAGGATAAAGAGACTTGCCCAAGGTCTCACGGTTACGATCTATTGAAGGCTGGACGTCTTCCTGTACTCTCTGCCTCTACCTGCGCTGCCAGGGCACCGCTTTGTACAAGTTCCCCGAAGGCTGCCACCGCCTCAGGGGAGAGGCTTTCCCTAGCGGAAGTACCACCATTAGGTTAGGAAAGCACAGCCGGGCCAGTCTCTGCCACAGAAAGCCAGACCTGAAAACGGCCCCCAAAGCCTCACCCTAAACGCCCCATCGCCTCCCCAGAGAGCCTGCGTGTCTCCCAAAGGCACAGCGCAGGGACTCACGAGGTGCATTTTGGGAGGGGGAAGGGGGAGCTCAGGAAAGGAACCAAGGCAGGGAAGAGGAAGGGGGGGCGTCCCGAAGGACCCTGAGGATGTGACAGGAAGGACAGCCGGACCCTCGGGACAAACAGGGACCGGAGGAGGGGCCGGGCTCATCTGGGCTCCAAAACGTGAACAACAAACTGATATTTCAAAGTAATTCATCCTTGAGACCAGCAGCCTTATTGGGCTTCCATAAACTAAAGAAGGCCTTTAGCAGTAAGGATGGAAGTGACTGGGGCGCGATGGAACCTCGGGGG
>NW_025387684.1:0-6135 GCF_016433145.1 Gracilinanus agilis | reverse complement strand
GGAAGGAAAGAAAGGAATAAAAGGAAGGAAGGAAGGAAGAAAAAAGAAAGGAAGGAAGAAAGGAAGAAAGGAAGGAAGAAAGGAAAAATGAAAGGAAGGAAGGGAGAAAAGGAGGGAAAGAAGAAGGAAGAAATGAAAAAAGACCCCACTGAGTCAAGCTCAATGTGTCTATTTAGGAAAGTTTAAAAAAAAAAAAAAGATTTGTAGCAAATATGTTTATTGAAAAGGGCAAAGCTGCCTAGGCAAATAATTTAAGAGATATAAATAATCATTTGTCTCCACCTACATTGGCTCCCAGGTTATATTCTAGTTTAATTATGAACGATCAGCCTAGGATAATTACATTCCTTAAAACTGAAGCTTTCTAAGACACCTTTGTCAACGGAGCAGCCAGAATGTGGAAATCATAATTGCCATTCATGTATTTGCATTTGTTCTTGGTCATCAGTGAAATACTTCCAGCCGGTCTGTAAAGCCCATTATACTGTATGGTCTTCAGTGCCGAAACCCCAGGGTCAACATTAACTGCTCTGAACCAACCAGTGAGGACTAAAACATGTGACAGATGAAAAACCTCCATGGTAGCTCTGTAAGAAGAGAATTAATGACTGGCCAGAATCAGTAGGAGCCTTCCCTTCTAGATACTCATTAGTTTAAGCAGTGAGGCATGATGTTATCTGAATTACAGAAGGAAAAGCTCCCTTCCCCCTCCACCCCGTCTTCACTTCCCGTTGCTAACAGAATGTGTACATTTATCTCAAAGTATAAATGGTTCCAATGCATGAGGCCAGTCGTCTGGCAACCTCCCAGCTGTCCAGTGCAGACTTTGTATCTCTACCAAACAAACAAGAGGAAAAATGTGTATTGTGGCCGCTACAATATTACCCTCCAAAGGGGTTGAGACCATTGAAAGGCTTCCCTGGATCAGAAGCAGTTCTTCCAGGGTCAACTATGGTCTCTGTTTCTTTTCCAATTCTAAGGACATCTGATTGAAAGGACTTTTCCAGAACGGTTTTCGTTTCGCCCCTGCTGTTCCCCCTCCACCTGGCACTGCTGTCTTCCCTTATTTTCCCGAGACCACCCATTAAATAAACAAGAGCCGATAAATGCCACACAAAACAACCATCCCAATATGGAGCAAATGTTCGGAGTGGTCAGAAACAAGAAGGATAATACAGAAATTGAATAAGCAGGAAGAGAAATTGTACTTTGCTTTCTATTAGTGAGCTCTGCCTACTGATTCGCTCATATTCTCCTAGAAAGGTTATTGTCGGCACTGACTCATTTACTACCCAGGGCTTCTCCTCGTCTCCCCCTCGGAGTGTCATAGCTTATTGTGGCTCAGAAAGTCATACGGGCATTTATTTAAAAGACTATTCAGAACCATTTTTGGAAGCCTTTAATAGGTCACAGCAATTTAAAAAATTACCTCTCCATACAATTACATTGCACAGACAAATTCTATTCTGTATATGCTTATATTGTATGTAATTATTGTTGTATAGATGGTCTCTTCTGCTCGATTGTTATATACCTGAGGGCAAGGATTATTTCTTTATTTTTTCTTTGTATTTCCATTGCCTAGCACAGGGTCCAGCACAAAAGTACTTACTAAATATTTATTAATTGATTGAATTACTACAGTGAAGATGTCAAAAATATTCATTTAAAAACATATGTTAGGTGGGGGCAGCTAGCAGCTCAGTGGATAGAGTGCCAGATCTAGAAATCTGTCCTCAGATACTTCCTAGCTGTGTGACCTTGGGCAAGTAAGTTAACCCCAATTACTTAGCCCTTACCTCTCTTTTGCCTTAGAACTGATTCTTAGTATCAATTCTGAGACAGAAGGTAAGGGATATGTATATATCTTTTACATATATAAATATTCTTATCCTTACACACACACACACACACACACACACACACACACACACACACACACACANATCCTTACACACACACACACACACACACACACACACACACACACACACACACACACAAGTCAAGTGATAGTGATCACCTTTCATGAATCCTGCTGAAATCAATAAGGGAGGAAAATCACATTTATCAAGTTAACAAATATTATTATAGTATTATCTAGTAGTAGAGCTCATTATGGAGGGCAGTTTGGTTGAAGAATATATTTTACCAACGTCCCTTCAGGGAAAGTGGGCACAAATTGTCTGCACTTCTCTCTGTCCCTTGGGACTCACTCACAATATCATCTTTTCTTGAAATCTCTTTTCTCTTACATCCTCTCTCACCTTAGGGAGTGGAGGAAAACCCAAAGGCTCCATGGTCAAACCAACCTGTATGCTTTATATGTTAATAATGATTTTAGTTCATGAAATTTAGAGCCTAGAGAAAAAGTCTCAGAGGTTCCATGAGATTTCCTTTCTCTGCAAAGCTAAAACAAATAAACAAACAAGAAAAAAAACCCCCTCAAAAATGTAGATTATACATAAAATTCACAAAATAATTCAAGACCCAAGACAATCTGTCCAGGTTACCAAGGAAAGAGGGTAATCATCTAGTGAGTTAAATTTAGACTAATTAATTATTTGTAGTCCTTCTTTCCCCCTTAATACTTTATATAACAAAAACACAAACTTGAGATGCAACTAAAATTACCTTATTTTTACCTAATAAATCATTGTTTTGAAAAATATAACTAATAAGCAAAACTTTAAATAACAAAGAAACACAGTAATAAACCTTGTCTCCTGTATGTGACAATAAATACGACAAACAGAATAGCATAGAGTTGACCATTGTTTTCAGCGGTTTTTCAGAGTAGTAATAATTCAATTTACTCCTGGCTGGGTTCTGTCAATAAGGCAAACTACAAACCAGGGATAGGAAAAGACTCTAGCTACAAGGCTTTTGGTCAGTCTCTTGAAAAGTGTTCTTCATCTGTTGCTGCTTTGCCTTCCATTGGTCTGTCACTCCGATTTTCATTCTCACTTTCTCAGTCCCATTTCCAGAAAGATGTTTAAAAATGCCTTCATAATAAATAGGAGAAGAACAAGAATAAGAAGAAACAACTCCCATCTCCAGTTCCAAGAACCATATAATTTCCTTTTTTTCTGAGCTGGGAATAAATACAACCCAGGATCATCAGTGTATTAGTTCTCTTTATAATCAGTCCAAGCTTTGATTGAAGAACTATTACATTCCTTTTACATTCCTTCCCTGGGTTTTGAATTTTGCAGTACCTTGCAAAATCAACTTGTCCTCTGGAATTATATGGCATAATATCATACTACTTAGAAGACCTTTTATTATAGGGATTATTAACTGCGTGCCCTACACTATAAATAAATACATCCTCTCCAATCTCAGAGACTCCAAAACACAAGTCCAAAGGTAGGAATGGCTCATGTCTAAACATCATCAGTTGTGTATAAATCCAGTGGTGTCATTTTCAGTAGAATCATATGCTTTCACTAAGCAAGCAACATGTTGGCACCACTGCACTGAGATTTTTGTTCTTTTCAATGGCTCTAACAATTTTTTTCCTATTTACTTATTTATTTTTAACATTTATTTAAAAATTTTTGAAGTTCAAATTCTCTTCCTTTTTCCCACCTCCACTCCCATTGAGAAGGCAAGTAATATATCAATTATGCATATAAAGTCATGAAAAATCTATTTCTATATTAGCCATGTTTTCCCCTTATCCTCCCAAAAAACAAAGCAAGAAAATGAAGCAAAAAAAGAAAGAAAGAAAAGAAAAGAAAGTGAAAAAGATGCTTCATTCTGAGCTCAGAGTTCATCCATTCTCCTCTTAGAAAACGGATAACATTTTTCATCATGGGTCTTTTGAAATTGTTGTGGATCATTGTCTTGATTAAAGTAACTAAGTCCTTCACAATTGATCATCATTCCAATATTATTGTTACTGTATACAATTTTCTCATGGTTCTTCACTTTGCATTGTTCATAGAAGTATTTCCAAATTTTTCTGCCATTCTGTTTATCATTTCTTATAGCACTATAAGTGTCCCATCACAATCATTTGCCATAACTTGTTCAGCTATTCACCCAAATAATGGGTATCCCATCAATTTCCAATTCTTTGCCACCACAAAAAGAAGTGCTATAATTTTTTTGGTAATATAAGTCCTTTTCCACTTTATTTGATGTCTTTGGGATACAATCTAGTAGTGGTATTTCTGAGCCAAAGGGTATGCACATTTTTATAGACCTTTGGGTATAATTCCAAACTATTCTCTTGAATGGTTGATCCAGTTCACAATGAACAGTGCATTAGTGTCCCCATTTTTCATCATTCTGAAACTGCCTATTTATATCCTTTTCCCATTGGAAACTATCAATTGGGAATAACTTTAAATTATATAAATTTGGCTCAGTGCTCTATAAGTCTGATAAGTGAAATCTTTATCAGAGAAACTTGCTACAACCCCACCCGTTTACTGCTTTCCTTCTAATTTTGGCTGCATAGGTTATTTGTACAAACCCTTTTTAATTTCATGTAATCAAAATCATCTATTTTATTTCCTGTGATTCTCTCTGTCTGGTGATTGTTCATAAACTCTTTCCTTCTCCATAGATATAACAAATTTTTCTATGCTCCCATAATTTGTTTATGATATCACTCTTTATACCTAAATCTTGTGCCCATTTTGGCCTTATCTTAGTATGTGCTATGAGATGTTGGTCTATGCCTAGTTTCTGCCAAACTACTTTCCAATTTTCCCAGAAATTTTTGTCAAATAGTGAACTCTTAGAGTTCCCAGGGCTTAGATATTTGGGCTTATTAAACACCAGGTTACTATGGTCATTTGCTACTGTTTATTCGGTATCTAATATTTCTTATCCAGTGTCAGATTGTTGTGATGATTATCATTTTGGAAAATAATTTGAAACCTTGTGGTGTTAGGTCACTTTCCTTCACATTTTTTTCAATGATCACTTTGATATTTTGATCCTTTGTTCTTCCAGATGAATTCTGTTATTTTTTCTAGCTATTTTTTCTTGAATAATTAAAACAATTACTTCATGGTTTGATTGGCATGGCACTAAATAAGCAAATAAGTCTAGTTAGAATTACAATGTTTATTATATTGGCTCAACCTTCCCACAAGCAACGAATATTTCCCTAATCATTTACATTTGTCTTTATTTGTGGGAAAAGTGTAATTGTGTTTATAAAGTCCCTAGATTTGTCTTGGTAAATAGACTCCAAGCATTTCATATTGTCTTCAATTATTTTAAATACATTTTTTTCTTTCTATCCTCCCTACTGAATTTTGTTGGCAATATATAGAAATGCTGATGATTTATGTGGTTGTCCCTAAAATATACATCAGTGTATGGTCCCTTGGAGGAAGGTAAGGTGGTGTTCTCATCTTCTTAATATCTCCATGAGAAGTATGCTTTAAAAGTCTCTGCCTTGGTCTGAATGGACTCTGGCAGAGTCTACACACTAAGAAATACTTCTGATACAATGCTTCAACTATCATGAAAATTTTCTGGCCCCTGGTTAAATATAAACGCACACACACATATTAAATGGGTGTGTGTGTTTGTGTGTGTGTGTGTGTGTGTGTGTGTGTGTGTGTGTGTGTGTGTGTGAAAGAGAGAGAGAGGGAGAGAGAGAGAGAGAGAGAGAGAGAGAGAGAGAGAGAGAGAGAGAAAGAGAGAGAGAGAGAGACTCTGCTTCTGACTTCCTGGACTTCAACATCATGACCCCATGAGGATACTTCTCCAACATGTAGTTTTGGTCTTTCAACTCTTTGAAAGAAGGAGCCATTTTTTTTTTTTTTTGGTTTATATTCGTATCTCCAGCCCTTAACCCAGTACCTGGCATATAGTAAATACTTCATAAATTCTTGTTGAATTATTTTTTGACATGTTCAATTGCATCTAGGTCTTTTTAAAAATCAAGTTTTTTTTTAAAACTTTCTCTCTGTTACCTAGGAGACAAAATTCTTCTCTGTTTTCATGCCCTCTAGCCACCTTTGTCATAGCTCAAAACTCATAACTCCATAACTCCTATTTCTTAGGTCCCCTATTTTACTAAAATTCCTAACCTAAAGTCATCGTTCATATATATGAATGATGACTTTAGGTGAGGAATATATATATATATGTACATATATATATATA
>NW_025387683.1:6246-9614 GCF_016433145.1 Gracilinanus agilis | reverse complement strand
GAGGGAGGGAGGGAAGAGAAGAGAGCTGTTAACTCAATAAATTGCTGGGAAGCTAGAACAGAGAGCCACTAAGCTCACCTGGCTCATCTTTCATGTAAACGGTATGCCTCCCCTGTCTGTTTTGTATGGCTCTTAATCTGTTTCTCTCTCTCTTGCCTCCAGTCCCCACGGTGCTAGGATAATACCAGCATCCCCTGGGGCTCTGGAGCCCATCTTCTCTTGGCACTTACTGAGCTCTTCAGACTTAATCTGCCATACATCATGAAGCAGGCATGCCCCTGAGAACCGGAGGGGACACATCTCCCACCCCAGCATAAATCGGAAGCCAGTCCCTGATGCTATAGTCAGAGGCCAAGGAAGGAGACGTGCTCACAAGGGTTGGTGGGCCTGCAAAGATGATACCTTTCTCATTTAGATAAGGCCTGAAGAGTAGTAAGTGCAGAGGACGTGACCAGGAGCCTGAGCTGCTCGGCAGTCCAGCAGATGTCTGTTATCTGCACACACCGAGAATGAGCCAGATAATAAGGTCTGATTTTGCTCAAGCAAGACTCAGTTATCTTTTAACATGTGCTTATGGAATTAATGGAATTTGAAACCCTGCGAAGTGTGGTCTGTCCCATGAGCTTATAGGCCCCAAGGTCTCCCTAGAGTCAAGAGCATCTCAGATCCTGAAATCAGACGATCCTAGCACTGCAGAGACAGGATCCTGCAATCACAAGATCACAAAATCTTGCTTTGTCAAATCCTGGAATTAAAAAACCAAAATTTCCCCTCAAAGTCTTACAATCCTGGAATCTTTTATTTTCCCAGCATCTTGGAGTCACAGAATCAGGGTACTCCTAAAATCTTATGATTAGGGACATCTAAGTAGCTCCATGGATTGAGAGCCAGGACTGGAGACGGGAGGTCCTGGGTTCAAATCTGACCTCAGACATTTCCTAGCTGTGTGTCCCTGAGAGAGTCACTTAACTCCCACTGCCTAGTTCTTATTGCTCTTCTACCTTGGAACAGATACATAGTATGGATTCTAAGATGAAAGGTAAGGGTTTGTTTTTCTTTTAAATCTTAGAATTATAGAATCTTGGAATCATAAAAATTTAAAAAAATTTTTAAATAAAATTTCAGAATCCTGGAGACTCAGAAATAAGGAATACAGAATCAGGGACTCTCCATTTTTACAAATGAAGACAGGTAAAGATGATCTAGATGTCAAAACTCCTAGATCCTCAGAATCAGCATTATGGAACCTTAGAAACAAGAGAAGCAGAGATTCCCCCCACCCACACCAGAATCTTAAGCCTCTCTGATTTTGAGATTCCCCAGGAGGCACAGGCTGTCTCAGCTGCTTCACTCCTTTCTCCTAAGCTCCTTCTTACATGCTGTTTTCTCCCATTAATTTGTATGTTCCTCAAGGGTAGAAGACCGTCTTTTTCCTTTCTTTGCATCTTCAGCATTTAACACAGTGCTAAAGTGATTTTTCCTTAAGTACAGATCTGATCTTATCTCACCCTGCTTTCCTCATTAAACTTTAGTGGCTCCCTATTATCTCCAGGACCAACTAGAAACTTCCCTTTGGCATTTAAAGACCTTCTTTCCAGGTTAGAAAGAGACTTTCCAAGTCTCTTCTAAGTCACACACACTGGCCTCCTCTCTGTCCTTCCTACACAGCCCTCTATCCCCACCTCTCCTGCCTCTCTCTGAATCTTTGCCCTGGCTGTGCCTCCTACCTGGAATTCCCTCCCTGCCTCTCTCCCTTCAAGATCCTGCGATGCCCTATGGGTCAGCCGGCTTAGGAGCACCAGGACCCGAGAGTGACCGTGGGCCAATGAGGAGGCCCCTTGAGAAACAGCAGACAGCTCAATCGTGGGTCATCGGGGCAGAAGCCGAGCCTCCTGAGAGTCATCCTTGCGATGCTCTCGATGCTCTCGGCCTGAGGAGGCCAGCGGATGCCTTTGTTTGGCCAAGGCCCGTCTCCTGGCAGATTCCATCTGGAATACACCAGAAGGGGTCCAAGGGGCCGGCCGTGAAGTCCGGAGTAGCCTGAGCCCTGAGAAGAGGCAGCCAGTGGTCACGGCAAACAGCATCGTGGCCATGGGGAGAGGGGGCGCAGGCCCAAGAGGATCTGCAGGCAGCTGGCAGCAGCTGGCATGAAGCAGCAAGGGGGTGGGGTGATGAAGGCCTCCTGGGCCTGGCATCCGGCCTCAACTCTCAGCTGGCGCAATGACCAGGCCCTTCCTCTGTCACTGCTCCCCAGGCCCAGCAGGAGGAATGATTCCTCCTTTTCTTAAACCTTCACTTCCTGTCGTGGTAGCAACTTTAAGGCAGAAGGGCAAGGGCTGGGCGGACAGGATGAAGCGGCACACACAGGATCATGCGGCGACAAAGTATCTGAGGCCACATTTGAACCCAGGACCTCGAGCCTCCAGGCCTGGTCCTCTATCCCCCTGCCACCTGGCTGCCCCCAAGGGGAAATGATTCCTCAGAGGGAAAGTACAACTTCTGAGACCATACGAAAGTGAGACGAAGGTGGGAGCAGAATTAAGTCTTTCAAGGTAGAAAAACAGTCAGAAATTAATACACATTCTGTAGAACCCCTGAGAAAGCCTGGAGAGCGACGGCGTCGCCGCCAAGACAAGTTCCTCAAGAGTGTCTTCCCCAAGTACTTTTACGTGATCTCTGGCCTTGTCGATGCAAGAGAGATGGATGGACACGGACACATATATTTAGAGAAAGAAAAATAGATGGAGAGATACAGACATAGAAAGACAGAGACACGAAGAGACACATAGACAGAAATGGATGGATAGACAGACAGATGGATAGATGGACAGATAGATAAGTAGGCAGATAGATAGATAGATAGATAGATAGATAGATAGATAGATAGATAGACAGACAGATAGATAGACAGACAGACGGACGGATAGATGGACGGATAGATAGGCAGAAAGACAGAGAGATAGACAGACGGATAGACAGATAGACAGACAGACAGATAGATAGACAGACAGACGGATAGATGGACGGATAGATAGGTAGGCAGACAGACAGAGAGATAGACAGATGGATAGACAGATAGACGGATAGACAGACAGACAGACAGATAGATAGAGAGATAGATAGACAAACAGATAGACAGACAGACGGATAGATAGGTAGGCAGACAGACAGAGAGATAGACGGATAGACGGATAGACAGACAGACAGACAGATAGATAGACAGACAG
The DNA here is from genome assembly GCF_016433145.1 of Gracilinanus agilis. Lineage (NCBI taxonomy): Eukaryota > Metazoa > Chordata > Mammalia > Didelphimorphia > Didelphidae > Gracilinanus > Gracilinanus agilis. The sequence goes on along the minus strand of NW_025387683.1, from coordinate 6,387 downwards.
ACAGATAGATAGACAAACAGATAGACAGACAGACGGATAGATGGACGGATAAATAGGTAGGCAGACAGACAGAGAGATAGACAGACGGATAGACAGATAGATAGATAGATAGATAGATAGATAGATAGATAGATAGATAGA
>NW_025387683.1:0-6236 GCF_016433145.1 Gracilinanus agilis | reverse complement strand
AGATAGATAGATAGATAGATAGATAGATAGATAGATAGATAGATAGATAGATAGATAGATAGACAGACAGATAGACAAATAGGTGGATAGATAGACAGACAGACAGATAGATGGATAGATAGGTGGATAGATGGATGGATGAATGGATGCATGGACAGATGGTACCAGGTTTTCCCCCTGGGCATCCTCCCCTGGCTCCTCACTCTCGCCACCCACCCACTAAGTCTTCTCTGTCGCTGGTTCTCTTCCTCCGTCCTCTCTTCCATCCGTCCCCGTTGGCCCACCTACTTTAGGCCCTGCATGGGCTGCTGCATGGACCACAGCCCGTTCTGCTCCCCTCCACACCCTCTACTCTCCAGTCATCCTGGTCTCTGGCCAGTCCTCACCCCTCCCCCATTTCCCATCCCCTTCCCTTGGCCCTGACTGTCAGCTCTTCCTTCTCTGCTTAGCATTCCCGCCTCCTTCCTCTTCTGCCCGGGCCTCCTCTCCCTGTCCCCATTACAATGGAAGCCCCTTGAGGGCAGCAAAGGTTTTTGCCTTCCTGTTCCCACTCCTTCATACGGTGCCTGACACAGAGCAAACGTTTCTTGCGTTTTTGTTGCCGGCTTAGCAAACCATTTCCCCTGAGCCTCAGTTTCCCCATTTGTCAGAGGGGCTGATGGATGCCCGCAGAACTCCCTCGCCAGGCTGCTCGCTTGAGGCCTTCTCTTCAGATGCTTCCAGTTATGAAAATGCAGCGTCCCCCACCATGGGGCCTCGGGCTCCCCTTCCTCTTCTCTAGTGGGCTTTCTAGGCCGGGGGCTGCCCACGGAACAGAGAGGGCCCTACCATAGCCCGCTCTGGAAGCCCAGGTGACGGGACGGCCTCTACAGGGGGAACCAGGTGGCCCGGAGGTCCCTCAGGGAGGCCTCCCAAAGCCCCCTCCCCCCACCTCGCAGCCCACAGAGCTGCCTTGGCGCGGCGGCTGCGCGTGGTGCGTGTGCGGGGCCGGGGGCTGCCTGCAATTGAGGGATTCCCCACTTTGGCTGGGATCTGTCACAACATTAAAGTTAATTACGGCTCGTTAATTTAGCCTTCTGCTTAACCGGGGCTCCTGACAGCAAATTACTCAGAAGCCGCCGTGCCTCCTTCACTGCGGAGCTTTTCCTCCACGTCGGCCGGGCTGACTAGGAGGGAAGCAAACGGGGGGAGCCGTGGCCAGGCGGGCTCTAGAGAGGCCCCCCACGATCCACGCTGACCGGCCAGAGAATGAGGGCCGCACCGGGAGATCCTGGGCAAGTCCCAGCAACCCTCTGGGCCCCGATTCCCAGAGCCGTAAAGGATGGGCTCGAGAGTCCTGCCCGGCTCTGACCATCCTGGCACCTGCCCGCTCCCTGGTGCCCTTCTGGAGCAGAGGGGACCTGGCGGCCAACTCCCATTTTATTGTATTTATTTTAACTTCTTCTATGGTTGCTCCGTCCCCTCCTCCCTCCTCCCTCAAGGAGGGGACAAGCCATCGCACCAGGTTAGACATGTGTGTCCATTCCCATTTTAAAGAGAAGGAAACGGAGGCCGAGGAGGCCCGAGGAAGAGGCGCATCCTAAGAACATTCACGGCCTGCCCGGTGGGAGGCTCCGGCCCACTCCCAAACCAGAGGGCTGACCCTGGGTGAGACACGAGGGGGAGGGGACACAAGGGGACACGCAGGGGAGGGGACACACGCGGGGGAGGCGGGGAGTTCTCCATCCCCTCCGGTGCCTGGAACTAGGTCAGGCTCATCACCCTTTGGCTTCCGTCATCAATTCCCAGCGTCCCAATAGAGCGTTCTTTTAATTTAATGTTTAATTAGCCAGGCTGATGAGCCCCCCTTGGGTGGAGGGAAAGCGGGGCCTGTCAGGACGTCCGGCCCCTCTCCCCCACCCAGGACATCCCATGGAGAACTGCATTTCAGCAGAATCCGTTTCTCGATTATTTCTTATTCCATATATTTTATTTTGGGCCATTAAAAAATCGGATTCCGAGAGGGGATCCTGAGGCTCACTGGACAGCCAGAGGGGTTCATGCCCCCGAAACGATGAGGAACAAATACCAAATATCAACTAAATATATGACACAATTAGGAGACTATATGAATATCAAATATAAATATATGCATAAAATATCAAACATAAGTTAAATAAATATATGATGCGATTAGAAAACTATGCAAACATATATGTAATAAATATTAAAAAGAAAATCGCAGACGTCAGGGAGGGAGAGGGCACCAAAGGCTCATGGAGAAGACAGCCCATGAGGCTTTGGTGGGCCAGACAGGAATTCACGTTATCCTACGACCCCTTTGTGTGCCTCAGTTTCTCCATCTGCAAAACACGAGGGAAGGAGCCAGCCACACCCTAGGTCAGAGATTCAGAGCTGGAAGCACCCTTTGGGGCCATTTCATTTGCCCCTCATTTTGCCAATGAAGAAACTCGAGGCCCAGAGAAAGGAAATGGTTTGTTCCGGGTGACCGGGATGGCGAGTGGCTGGGCAGGGGCTGGCCCCGGAGTCGGCTCTGGGCTCTCTGGCCAGGCTTTTCCCATTTCTGAGGTTCCTTCTCTCCTGGCCAGAACATGGACTCTCGGCTATGGCCTGGCAGGCGGCCCCATTGGGTCAATTTATAGCTGAATGAACCCCAGAGCTGGACGGCTGATTTCCCGTCAATGTTACTCCGCAGCTCCGGTCACGGCTGGCCTCTCTCCCCCGCTCTCTTCATGACTTGGGGGGCTCCCTGTAATCGCCCCCATTTCTTTTATGCTTTAAAGGCTACGAGGGGCTCGGCGCCCGGTGACCCCGGAGGGAGGTGGCAGGGTGAGGATCAGCCACTCATGAGGCCCAGAGGGAGCCCCCAAGGGGGGAGTGACCCCATACAGTGACCGTATCAGAGCTCCCAGCTCTGACCCTGGCACTGACCGCTGGGTGACCACAAGTGGGACTCTTAACCTCTCCAGTCTGTCTCCTGCAATGTGAGGGAACAATGTATGCCCAACAGACGTCACTGGCCACCATCAGTCAGAAGAGCATCCCCTGGACACGAGACATTATTACGATTAAGCGCCTTAGATCAAAGGCCCAGGGAGAAGGCTGTGCTGGGAGTCAGGAGGCCTGGGTTCGGGTCCCAGCGAGGCCACTTACCAGCTCTGTGACCAGGAACAATCATGGGAAGAGACAGGAAGAAAAAGGCCTCCCCTGCCCTTTGGGGCGCCTACATCCTGCTGGAGGAAGCGGGGCTCCAAGGAAGACACCCCAGAGGTGGAGAGGAGCAGGGAAGGGGGCCCAGGATGATGCCCACCATAAAGAGGGGGTGGCTTCTAAGCAGGGGAAACAGCCTCCAGCCCCAGAAGGCCGGCCCTCCCTGTCCCCGATGCCCAGGCCCTGAGGGGCCCTGCTCTCCCGGGGCCTCCTACTAAGGTGCCAGCTGCCTGGCACCTCTGGGGGCTGAAAGCTGGCTCCTGCCCCTGCCAGGGAGGAAGAGAACAGCGGCGAGGCAGGATTCTGTGGCAAAGAGAGATGGCTTTAATTAGCTGGATAATTGTCTCCACCATTGCTCTTTGGAAGCACTTTGTTCTAGGCCAGGCTCCGAGGGGGCGGCGGCGGCATGACTTTGGAGAGGATGCAATAAACTTCCCTCCTCCCGTCGGAGAGGCGGGGGGCAGTGGGGATGGAGGGGGGCATGCGTGGTCACACGCGCCCAAAGCTCTCCCTCAGGCGGGGCGCCTCGACACAGCCAGAAGGGAGAGAGGTGTCCCTCCACCTCTGCACTGCCCCTCCGCAGGCTCCCTGAGCCCCAGTTTTCTCACCTGCAAAATGGGTCGGTGTAGACTGTGAGAAGTCACTCTCGGGCTTAGAATTTCTAAGGTTCCCCCCCTCTGAGCCTCAGATCCTGGCCTGCCTGGGAAGAGGAGCTTCTGCCCTTTGTCTCTGGGAGTGCCAGTGACGGGCACCCCCGAACCACCCTCTGAGCATGCCAGAGCTCGGCCGCCGCAGTGTCAGAGGGTGTTGGGCTGGGAAGAGCCCCCAAAAGGCCAGGCCTCGGCCCCAGGGGGCTGCAGGACTCACCAGGCCCACTCTCTGAGGCAGGGGCCCATTGTACAGACTCAAAAACGGAGCTTTAGAGACATGAGGCTCGCATTGCATGGGTGTGGAGTGCCAGATCCCGGCCGCCGGCTTCCTCCCTGGAGAGCCGCCGAGCTTCCCTTCCTCTTTTCTACAGGCAACAGAGGCATCGGGGGAAGAAGCCCGAGCACCGCAGCGCTGGGACAGCCTCCCTCCTGGCGGCCGCCCCAATGGCCAATCTGCTGGGCCTCCTGCCGGCCAATCTGGTAAGGCTGGCCAGGATGAGGGCCGCGCAGAATTCCAGGGCTGGAAGGAAAACACATCCAGGGCACACAGCAAGCAAAGCCCTGAGCCCAGAGTGAGGAAGACCCAAGTTCAAATCCAGCCTCCGGCACACTCCAGCTGTGGCACCCAGGCAAGTGTTTAACCTTCGTCAGCCTCCACTTCCTCCAGCTGGAATAATGATAACAGCATCTACCTCCCAGGGCTGGGGTGAGGCTTCAAGATTTGTAGTGTTAGCACAGTGCCTGGCACAGAGAGCGCTTAATAAAAGCTCCCTCCCTTCCTCCTCCCCTCTCTTCCTTCCTCCCTCCCCTTCTGTCTCCCTTCCCTCCTCCCCCCTTACTCCTTCTTCCCTTCTACCTTTCTTCCTTCTTCTTCCCTCTTTCCTCCCTTCTTCCCTTCTGCCTGCCTTCCTTCCTCTTTATCTCCTTTCTCTCTTTCTTCCTTCTTCCATCTCTCCCTTTCTCCCTCTTTCCTTCTTTCTCTCTTCCTTCCTTCCTCCCTTCTTCCCTTCTGTCTTCCTTCTTCTCTCCCTTCTATCTCTTTCTTCCTCCCTCCCTCCTTCTTTCCTCCCTTTCCTTCTGCCTCCCTCCCTCCCTCCCATCAGCTAGTCCAAACTGCTGACACTTCTCTAAAAATAGCGTCCCTGAAGAGCATTCCTCCAGGCCTCTTGGAACCCCCTGAGAGGCCCCCCATCTCCTGAGGCAGCCTCCATTGGGCTTCTGGACCATCCAAATCAAGTGTTTTCTCTAAATCAGCCTCATACACATCCTTCACAGCTTCCAGAACCTGCCTCTGGCCCAAAGCTCCCATCTCCTGGCTTCGGTTCCAGTCTGCTGGGTTTCCTCGTCTCTAATGAGGCAGGGGGAGCCAATGGCCTGGGAAGGCCACCCGAGCCCCAGAGCAGACCCAGATGAGAGCCACATTTGGGTCCAGCCTGTGGGGCTCCTCCTCCAGGGGACACCAGAGGAGAGGACGCCTCCCTCAACAACCACTCGGGACCCCGCGGCACAGAAGGGATTCTCGGCCCCGAGATCTCATCCACCCTGAGCCCGGCCCCCTCGGGGTGCCCCGTTGGAGCCAGCCTGCTGGGCCTGCTTATTACAGGCCAAACCAGTGTCCTTCCTGAGCCTGCACCCCTTGAGGGGCTGGTGATGTTTTAAAGTGGTGCCAAGCCCCAATGGACGGGAAGGTGTGCCAGGAATGGCCTGGGCCCAGGGGAGGAAGGGCTTCATCTCCCCTCAAAGCTCCCTACAGGCCTTTGTTCCCCATCAGCGGGGGCTCTGCTTGGCTTCCACCCCACGGCAGGCTCACCCGCTGCCACCTCAGCAGCTGGGCCAGCTTTGGGGGCCACAGAGGGGAGCCTTCAGCCCCCAAAGTCCCCTCCAGGGAGGACTCAGGATGGGCCAGTGAACTGTGAGTTCCCTCAGCTGCTCGGCTCATGTCTCCCTCCACAAACATAAGGCACGTCCCCCTGTTCAGGCCCATCATCCCCTCCTTCTCCCTCCAGCCTCCTCAGCTGTCCTGGCATCTGCCATTAGCCTGTAGGCTCCCTGAGGGCAGGCCACGGTGTTATTTTTGTTATTGGTGTCCCCAGTGCCCAGAACAGCACCTGGAACACAGTAGGTGCTTCATAAACGTTTATTGGCTATGGCTGCCCAAAGAGAAGTAGAGGGAGAGCTTATGAAGAGCAGAGGACTAGGGGAGGTTGGGGGGGACAAAAGTATCTACCTCAGTTTCCTCCTCTGTAAAAGGGGGATAATCAAGTCAGCCCTAACTACCTCACCGGGCTGTTGTCAGAGAAAGAGGAAGGGAGGGAGAGAAGAGGGGAAGGAGAGTGGGAGGGGGAGGGAAGGAGGGAGGGAAAGAAGGAAGGGGAG
>NW_025387682.1:4095-7645 GCF_016433145.1 Gracilinanus agilis | reverse complement strand
CTTCCTTCCTTCCTTCCTTCCTTCCTTCCCTCTCTCCCTCCCTCCTTTTCCCCTCCTCCCCTTCCTAAAATATTGCCCTAAAGTTGCCCTGCATTTTCAGTCAGCTCGGTTGTGAAGTTGTAAAGAAGGAAGTGGTTCATGTTATACTCCCACTTTAGTCAGTATGAGGATGTATACTTAATTAATATGCATTACATTTGACATTCTGCAAAGGCTGACTCATAGTATCTTAGAACTGAGAACTGGAAGGACATTAAACATCAGCTTTTACCTAGCTGTATCTGTAAGGTAAAGCATGAGTTTGACTCATGATGATGAAATTTCAGGGGCTTTATTCCCTTTGAAGCCCCCTTTATTGCCCTAGATCAGTGATTCCCAAAGTGGGTGCTACTGCCCCTGGTAGGAGCTGTAGAGATCCAGGGGGGCAGTGATGGCCACAGGTGCATTTATCTTTCCTATTAATTGCTATTAAAATTTTAAAAATTAATTTCCAGGGGGCTAAGTAATATTTTTTCTGGAAAGGGGGCAGTAGGCCAAAAAAGTTTGGGAACCACTGGCCTAGATGATGCCTGAAATTCTATCCTTAGTATTTCATTAAATAATTTGTTCCTATTAGGATGCAAATAACTCTGCATATTTTTTAAAATTTTAAGCTGCAAAATCATCAATTAATTTAATGAGGATTTTTAAGCCCCCACTATGCACCACACTGTACTAAGAGCTTGGTGGTTGTACAAAAAATGAATAACACAATTCTTACTCTTATGGAGCTTATATTATAGTCAAGAGTGAAGGTAAGACATTATAGAATAGATATTCATCTTAAGTAAGAACAAAGCATCTAAAAGCCACTTTTGATAGGGGGGAATGAATAAAGACTTTGGGTACATTGGGCTTTAGGGAGAGGGCACAACAAAGAGAAAGAGGTTGGGTACAATGAAGACAAATCAACCTCTTTCCAATTTTGCCTGGGGTTGGACAGGTTCCAGAACTCTGGCAAGACCATTTCCAAGTTCTTTGTAGCTTGGCACAGTTGTATGTCTCTGCCATCCAAAGAAGGACCAGGGGAAAGCAGAGAAACCCATAACTGGTGTCTAATGTTTGCTCTGAATCCAAAGCGTAGGGATCCTCTGCACATATTTTTGCACACATGGGTACATGTACACAGGCAAGGTCAGTCTCTCCTGCTGGCTCCTGTTCTTGGAGAACTTACTGAAAAATACTCCTTCGTCTTGCTTTTCCCCTGGGAAACAAAACATCTGATAAGTACTTGCCTCTGTTTCTTTTCTTCTTAACTCCTAGAAGTATATGAAAAACTCACGGGAAGAACTACTTTAAAAGAAGGAATGGAACCTTATAGCAAGCTGCACTGAGATCCAGGAGTCTTGAGTTCTAAGTTTAGGTTTCACTACAAAGTAGTTGTGTGAGTTTGGGAAAGCCACCATATCTCTATGCCTCTGATTCATAGAGTCACTGATCTAAAATGGAAAGGAGCTTCGGAGGCAATCTGTTTCACCTGCCTCATTTTATAGGTATGATCAGTGCCCAAAGAGATTAAATGACTTGTACAAGGTTACATCGGTAGTAAATGGCAGAGGCAGGATTTGAATCCAAGTCATTTGATTCCAGAACCAGTGCTACTGTCCTCTGTAGTAGAGGTAGTAGTAGTAGTGGCGGTGGTGGTAGTGGTGGTAATGGTAGTAGTAGTAGTAGTTATTGTTGTTGTAGTAGTAATAATAGTAGTAGTAATAGTGGTGGTGGTAGAGTAGTAAGGTAATGGTAGTAGTAGTGTTGGGGGTAGTAGTAGTAGTGGTGGGATGGTGGTAGTAGGGGTAGAGTAGTGGTAGCAGTGGTGGTAGTAGTGATAATGATAATAATTGTGGTGGTGGTGGTGGTAGTAGTTGTAAGGTAGTGGTAGTAGTGGTGATGGTGGTGGTAATGGTAATGGTGGTAGTAATAGTAGCAGTAATTGTACCAATAATAGCATTTACATAGCATTGGAAGATTTACAAACATTTTACAAATATTATCAATTTTATCCTCACAACTACCACTGATAGTGAGGTACCACTGGGTGGTAGATGTTATTATTATTGTCATTTAACAAATGAAGAAACTGGGGCAAGGTCACATAGTAAGCATCTGAGACAGACTTTTTAAGCTCAGATCTTCTGGCTCCGGGTCCAGAACTCTCTCCCCTGAAAGAGAGAAACGAGTAAAGAAGACGGAATCTGTGATTTAATACATTTGTGTGTGTGGGGGGGGTTTCCCGGTTATTTCTTCCTCTGTCCCCTGAGAGCTGGTTGATGTTTGTCCTCTCCTCCCCTGCCTCCTTAGCCTCTCCCCCAAATTCCTCTCCGCTGGATTATCCACTATTGTTTGCTTTTCTTTGGGACTCAGGGTCCTTTTCATCTTCTGGCCCTGGTGGTGTCTGTGGTTTTTTCAGAGGTTTCTGACAGTATGTGACAGACAGCCCCCAGACCCACCTGGGCTGCGGTTTGTGAGGCTGCTAAGTTATCCTTCTGTGACATGCCTGTATGGGTTCTGTCCTGGAGAGGCTGCCATTAGTCACACCAGAAAATTACTCTTTGACTTCTTACTGTTCTTTGGTGACTTTGTGCCAGCCAGTCTAGGGATGAGTCACTTCCCACACCATATTATTATCCTGGCACCCAACACAGGCCTTTGTCTGTTGCTTTTGTGTTTAAAGTTTCTTTTAATTTAATGAGTCAGAAATAGCAACCCACCCAGGGCCCTGTGACCTCCCAATCTTCCCCCAAGAAAAAGTCTGAGAAAACTGTGCCAGAAAAACCCTGGAGGGAAAGGAAAGAGGAATTGATTTTGGAAATGGTGGCTGGATCCTAAAACTGTGGAAAAAGGAGTTAAACTGAGAGAATGGGAATTAGTTTCAAAAAACCCTTGGTTATCAGAGTATTCATTAAGCCATGAGGCATTATGCAAGGATGTAAATTTTAAAATAGTCTTTTAGTCTCCAGTCAGGCTAAGGCAATTGGAAACTGCCTGAGGAGGGCAGACTCTAAAAGTCCCTTAAGACCTCTGTCAACCAGGTTATCTGTGAGGTCATAGTGTGAGGAGCCTCCAAACGAGAAGAGCACTGAGCCTGACATCCTGCTGGGACTTTGATGATGACTGAACTATAGCCCAGAATTTCAGTGACTGTCCAGTTTCCATACCAAGAAACCTGCACTCTCAAATTTTTTATGCTTAGAGGCTCCTCTTGTGGAAAACACACAGAGTAGACGCCATCTTTCTCTTTAGAATGAAAGTTCCTTGAGGGCAGAGACTATTTTGTTTGCTTATATTTCTATCTTCAGTATTTAGTTCAATGTGTGGTTTATAGTTAATTCCTTAATAAATGTGTCTGTCTGTCTGTCTATCTATCTATCTATCTATAGATTCTTTCTTTCTTTCTTTCTTTCTTCCTTTCTTTCTTTCTTCCTTTCTTCCTTTCTTCCTTTCTTCCTTTCTTCCTTTCTTTCTTTCTTTCTTTCTTTCTTTCTTTCTTTCTTTCTTTCTTTCTTTCTTTCTT
>NW_025387682.1:0-4069 GCF_016433145.1 Gracilinanus agilis | reverse complement strand
CTTTCTTTCTTTCTTTCTTTCTTTCTTTCTTTCTTTCTTTCTTTCTTTCTTTCTTTCTTTCTTCCTTTCTTTCTTTCTTTCTTTCTACTCTTTCTCGCTGTCTGTCTGTCTGTCTCTCACCAGAATCCAAAAGGCCAAGAGGCCTTTGGTATGGGACTCACTCCTCATGGGTGGAGATCAGTGCTTTACATCTGCTTAAGGAGTTGTCAAAAGCAAGAGAAAGGAGAGTTCCAGTCTCCTCAGATCTTTTGGAGTTTCTTTGGGTCTCTGAGCTTCAGGTGTTTCTGGCTTCCAGTCTTTGAAAGGGAATATGGATGATGCCAATTCCAGTTCAGGCCACTGAAAAGCAGAAGTAGACATAAGAAGCTGGCAATCCACACGTCCTTATCCCCAGCTTGCTCCACTAGAGGTTTTAGGGACTTTCCCTTGGGTAAGATCTGGGCTTCTCTCGGTTGAGCTGTTATCTCACTCCTATTGGGAGAGCTCCTCGACTCTGTATAGTTTGGTATACATTCTCTTATGTATACCTTCTCTGATTTCTGTTTTGCTTTTTAACTTGAATAAATAGGTTTCTTCACTGTCTTTGTGTATTCATTGTAAAACTGTATTTGGTGAAAAGGAAGTCATGTCTTGGATATAAAGCTTCAGAGTTTTCCTTTTCTAGTAAAGAAATATTGATCAGAAGAGAGCTTAAACCTGAAATCACATCTCCTAAGACTATTAGTATTTAAAGGAGTAAATAAATATAATTCTAGCTCAGTACTTCTTCCCTCTGAGGAGAGCAGAGTATCCAAGCTCCTAGCTTCAAATTCTTTTTTCCTGTCTTGGTAGGAAATCAAGTCTCCTCTGGAGAAAGATAATAAGGAGAGAAGGATAGAGATTTCTATTCTACTTATCTTAATTTTTTTGTATTGTAAGATTTTTAAAAAAAAATTTGTTAGGGAGCAGCTAGGTGGCTCAGAGGATTGAGAACCAAGCCTTGAGGTGGGAGATCCTGGGTTCAAATTTGACTTCAGACACTTCCTAGCTGTGTGACCCTGGCAGTTACTTAACCTCCATTGCCTAGGCCAGTGATGGGCAACCTTTTGAGCTTGATGTGTCAAAATTCGCCAAAAAACTGAGCATAACTCAGGTGGAGTGTCACTTAGAGAAAAAACACCATAATTTTGTGATATTTATAGTTTAAATAACAAAAATGTATAATTATAACTGTATTTAATAAACCAATATAAGTAAATTAATAGCTCCGAATCTTCAATACCAATGTAAAGGCCTTCCTCCTATATGGATCAGAGAGCTGGAGAGTGACGAGCGCCAACACCAACAAACTCCAGGTCTTTGTTAACAAATGTCTACGCTACATCTTGAACATCAGATGGCCTGAAAAGATCTCCAATGCTAGGCTCTGGGAAAGAACAATCCAGTATCCCATCAGTCAGGACATAAAGAAATAAGTGGAGATGGATAGGACATACGCTAGGAAAACCGGAAGACAACGTAGCCAGACAAGCACTGAGCTGGAACCCTTCAGGGAGGAGGAAAGTCGGAAGGCCAAAACAGACCTGGCGAAGATCTGCCGAAAATGAAACAAAAACAGTCAGAATGACATGGGCCCAGCTGGGGGAAGTTGCCCAGAACAGAGTCCGCTGGCGTGAGATGGTTGCGGCCCTATGCTCCTCTGGGAGTCAATAGGAATAATAATAATAATAATAATAATAATAATAATAATATAGGTAGAATTGTCATCTATAGTGCACAGAGTATCTACACTACACTACAGCAAATGTTTCATCCTCGGCAAAAGGTCCCATATTTCTCTGTATGCGACCACATGTTGTCAAAAATGACTACACACACTGACACATGTGTCATAGGTTTGCCATCACCGGCCTAGTCCTTATCATTCTCTTGCTTTAGAATCAATACACAGTATTGATTCTAAGATGAAGGGTAAGGGCTTTAGAAAAAAACGCAAATAAAAAATGCATTATTTATTTATTTTTAGCATTCTTTTCTTTTTAAATGTTGAGACAGACAGACAGAGATAGAGACAAATTCTCTCCTTCCCTGCCATCCCTTCCCCTTCCACTGAAAAGGCAAGGAAATGACATCAATTATACATGTAAAATAATGTGAAACATTTCTATATTAGCTATGCTACTCAAAAAAGCAAAGAATTAAAGAAAGAAAGTGAGAAAATTGTACTTTAATTTGCACTCATTTTGCACTTCCGTTTGCAATCAGTTCTCCCTCTGGAGCTGGATAGGATTTTTTCATCATGAACCCTTTAAACTGACCAGAGTATGACTATTCTTTTATAGTTGATCACCATTATGACATTGCTGTAACTGTGCACAAAAATCTCTTAGTTCTTCTCATTTCACTTTGCATGATGTGATATAGATCTTACATATTTTTTCCTGAAACCACATACTCCATGATTTCACATAGCACAATAGTGCCCCACCACAATCCTATATTACAACTTGTTTAGCCATTCCCCATTCCCCAGTTGATGGCCATCTCTTCAGTTTCCAATTCTTTGCCACTATGAAATGATCTGCTATAAGTGTTTTTGTATATATAAGTCCTTTCCCTTTTTCTTTGATTTCTTTGGGGTACAGGCCAGGTAGTGATATTGCTGGATTGAAGGGTATAAACAATTTTATAGTCTTTTGGGCATAATTCCACATTGCTTTCCAGAATGTATGGACCATTCCACAACTCCACCAACCATTTATTACTCTTTTCCCCCTCATCTCCTCCAGAATTTATCATTTCTGATAGGGGTGAGGGAGGATCTCTAAGATGTTTTAATTTGCCTTTCTCTAATCAGTAGTGATTTGGAACACTTTTCCATATGATTATAGATAGCTTTGATTGTTTTTTTTTCTGAAAACCACCTGTTTATATCCTTTGGCTCTTATTTTTATAAGTTTAACTCAGTTCCATATATATTTGAGAAATGAGGCTTTCATCAGAAAAACTCTAGAGAAATTTTTGATATTAACTCATTGTTTATGGCACCATTTTAGCAAAATGAAGTTTCCCTGATTATCTCTTTTATTAGGTCTCTTTGCTTTTGCTTTGTCTGAGCTCAGGATTACTACCCCTATCTTTTTAAATATTCTGCTTCACTCCTTTATTTAATTCTGCATGTTTCTTCCCTTCTCCAAAGATCTCACAGGTATGCTATTCTATGTTCACCCAATTTATGTATAATATCATTCTTTATGTTTAAGTCATGTTGAACTTATCTTTTTGAACTTATCTTGGTATAGGATATTATGAATCTTTTTTTGTTTGTTTGTTTAAAAAACCCTTACCTTCTGTTTTAGAATCAATACTGTTATTGGTTCCAAGGCAGAAGAGTGGTAAGGGCAAGGCAATGGGGGGTTAATGACTTGCCCAGGGTCACACAGCTGGGAAATGTCTGAGGCTAGATTTGAACACAGGACCCTCCGTCTCTAGGCCTGGTTCTCAATCCACTGAGCTACCCAGCTGACCCCTTATTGTGAGGTATTTAAATAGTATATATGCAGTGGCATGGGAGTCACCTGTCTTTCTGGGGAAGTTCAAGCCATAAAGGTAGGCTATAAGGGAGTGAAAGTAAAACTCACCAAAATGCTGCCTATCTAGGCAACCATAAATTTGTTATCCTTCCAGGGATACCCTATCAAACCACAGAGCAATGTTATGAATCTGGAGGATTCTGGGGGAAATATAGGAATCACAACGGAGGAGAAAAAATGGAAATTTGGGGTTACTGTGAGTTCCTTATAGGTTATTTTCATTTTCTGTGAATTAGAATAAAGACTGTCTTGTGACCAATATACATCTTTATTTATATGGGACCTGGAGGCCCTGTGGCAATCTAGACTCAAGTTCTATTCAAGCCATGATCTAGAATTTCCCAGAATAAACTCTGGATGGAAGCAATAGAATAAAAGTAATTCTTTTGCAAAGGAAGAAAAATATTGATTATTCTGTTTCCATGACTGAACCTAGTCCATATAACAAAGAGTGTGGGATGCTGGGCTATGGCTTATATTTAGAAAAATATATATAT
>NW_025387681.1:0-3442 GCF_016433145.1 Gracilinanus agilis | reverse complement strand
TATTTAATATATTTGTTATTTATCTATAAATCTATATTTAATATATTTGTTATTTATCTATAAATCTATATTTAATATATTGGCTATTTATATATGTAGGGGATTAATGTTGTTCTGCTTAGCTCCAAAGGTAAAAATGAGTGGTAATGAATAGAAGTTGCAAAAAAGTTTTTAGTTACTTCAAGTCTAAATATACATAACTATTAAAACTGTTTTTAAATGGGGGCTGCTGGGTGGCTCAGTGGATTGAGAGCTAGGCTTAGAGACTGAGGTCCTAGCTTCAAATCTGACCTTAGGCACTTCCTAGCTATGTGACCCTGGGCAAGTCACTTAACCCCCCATTGCCTAGCCCTTACTGCTCTTCTGCCTTATTGATTCTAAGATGGAAGGTAAGGGTTTAAAAAAACTGTTTTTAAAAAAGAGGAAAAGAGTTGCTTTGTGAGGTCAAAGAAAAATTAATCTAGAACTCAAAAGAACCCCTACAATTTATGTATTGGGAAACTGAGACTCAGAAATTTAAGTCAAGTCAAAAAGGATTTATTAAGCATCTACTATATACCAGAAACTGTGGCAGAGGCTAAAGGTCACAAGATAATTTAGCATCAGAGGTGGAATATAAATGAACCCAAGTCTCCTGACTGCAGAGACAAAGTTCTTTCTCCATTATGGATGGAGAGATCTCATTTGGGGACTTTAAGCAAGGAAAAGACACTCACTTGTCTAGTGTGTTGTACTGGGAATTGTTGTTAAAGTTTGGAGTAAACTAGGTAGCCACTTCCCCTTTATGGGATTCTTGGGTTGTGGCATTGTATTCTGTTCACTGTTCTGTGAATCTCCATTGTCAGTAGATACTTAAATGAAATTGGACATAATAAAATTTTTAAAAAGACAGTGATAGAAACTGAAGTAAAATCAATTATAACAAAAAATTGGTGCTATCCATCTCTAAAGTGCTTCAAGGACTTAGAAGTCTCTGAGAATCACACCAAAATTTCTATTCACTGGATCATACTTTCCTAATATTAATTTTCCCCAAATTTCATCAACAAAGATGAAAAAAAACTTTTTTTTTTGCTATTTTATTTCTCTTCTTTCAATCACCTACTAGTTTTTAGCACAATTTCTATTACTTTGGGCAATTTTCATTGCAGATTTGTCCCATTTCAACTGTATTCTCAGTTAAATATGTTTTGTGGGCTAAGACCATTAATGATACTATTTCCACTGGATAATGCATTAAATTAATTGAATTAAAGTGGATTTATAAGTTCTCAAAATACAATGTATTTGTAAGTCACAGACTTTAATAGTGCAAGTCTTTATCGACTCACTCTTAGAATTACTACAATAGCCTGATGATGCATGCATCTGCCTGCCTCAAGTTTCCCCACTCTAATCCATCCCCTTGTTCAGTCACTAACCTATATAACACTATATAACACTATAACCTATAACCTCCTACCTTTCCAGTTTTCTTACTCCTTCCTCTCTGACATATGTTCTTCTACTCCACAAATGAGAAACTCTATCAGCTCCAGGCATTTTTTCTGGCTGCCCCCTATGCCTGAAATGTTCTCCTTCTGTTCTAACTATTGACCTCTCAGTTTCCTGAAAGTTCCAACCAAAATCCCAGGTTATACAGAAAGCCTTTCCTAACCCCTCTTAATTATAGTGCTTTCCCTCAATTAATTACTGCCCATTTATCTTGTCTATAGCTTGCTTTGCACATATCCCTATTTGTATGTTGTCTCTCCCCTTCCATGAGATTATAAGCTCCTTAAAGGTAGTGATTAGCACAGTGATTAAAAATGTTTATTGACTGATAACCAAAAGAGCTAGAAATAAGATGTCACAGGCTACCCAAAATACGTATTTCCTGTGGTAATGCAATAATTCATTTTTGTTAAGATTAAGAAAGAACTTTCCCTTACAAATTCTAGGAGATAAGTAATACAAGTATCATTAATGCCACATAACCAAGGAGAACAAGAGACACTAAGTAACTCCACCACTTGTCATAAGGCTACTAAATTCCAGAGGTGGGATTTAAATATGGATTTCTTGACTCTAAGTTCTTGCTCTGATTACTTTATGCTCTTTATCATATTGTTTTTCATATCCATTCACATGCTCAATTTAGCTAAGCAAAATCACGGCTACTTGCCAAAATTCACAGGTTCATACCCCTTATACGCCTTCCAAAATTACTGAATTTAAGAGTTTCATTAAAATAAAATAATTAAAATAAAAGTCAAAATCAGAATGAAATATAGCAAAATAACTAGCTAGATAGAAAAAACTTTTTTTTTCCATCTGGATTTTTGGTTGAGATAGTGTTAACTTCACAAATGCCTTTTAGAGTAAGATTTGGTCATTTAAGCACATATACCACAAACTGCCCCCACCTCCAACACACACATGCACACACACCAAAAAAAAAAAAAAAAAAAAAACCCTTCTATTATTATTCTATTATATTCTAGTATTGCCAACCTGAAACACAAAGCTGGAAATATTACATTTTAAAGAACTATTCAGTAAATGTAAGCTCCCTGAGGAGAAAGTCTCCTTTTCATTTTGTTTTTATATTTCCAGAATTTAACACAGTGTATAACACAGTACACGCATATTGGATTTAACTGGTATACAAATAATGGTTCAGATTTGGGTCTTTGGGGGTATTTGTACTATAAACTTAAAATGAGCAAAAGTTTCAGCTTTTCTTATTTCTTTTTCTCATCACAAAGTGTTAAGAGGTCTCCTACCTTTGATGAGTCAGAACTTTTCATGTATGGCTCAGCACAATGTGTGATGCTTCCCTGGAGGACTTTTTCAATTCTAGCCACAAGAAATATATCAGGATGGGGACAGGTGACTGAGAATATTCCCTGGAGTAGAAACATCAATTTTATTCAATGAATATAACTTATAACATTAGACAAATCACATACACACAAGTTTCTAAAGTGGTATAATTAATTGAGATATTCTCATTATTAAGTACTATCAGTATGTCAAACTAGGTAACAAGTGGAAAATTTATCAATTCAAGATAACATTTGCAAGTTTGGAAGGGGAAAAAGGAAGAAGAAAGCTCTAAATTTAGAAAGAAGAAAGGAGAAAGACCTCTTTCTTCTTCTTTTCCCCCAAACCAACTTGTTTCTCCTGTAACAACAGTCAGTTACATCATCCCTAAATCCTTGAAGAATAATGTTATAACTCAGTATTGGGAACTGAAATTTTATTCACATTCTTAACATCACTATCCTAATCCCAATTCTTCACTGCAAAATCTTTGATATAATTACAGTGGTAGGATTAGAAGTCAGATATAATAGTGTCATCCATTTCTAAAGTTGCTCTAAAGACAGGCAATTATTCTTTTTTAATTAATTTTTATATTTACTACACAATATTATAGATATTATACAAATACTTATAT
>NW_025387680.1:0-9208 GCF_016433145.1 Gracilinanus agilis | reverse complement strand
ATTGTGCAATAAATAATATTTATTAATAAACATTTCTAGAATAATATGAATTAATAATAATGAATAATGCACATTGCTCACAATAAAACCATCAACAGGTTGCAAGGGAAAAGAACACTGGATTAGAATCAGAAGATCTAGGTTCAAATTCTTTTTTTTTTTTTTTTTTTTTTATTAAAACCCTTACCAGGGGCAGCTGGGTAGCTCAGTGGAGTGAGAGTCAGGCCTAGAGACAGGAGGTCCTGGGTTCAAACCCGGCCTCAGCCACTTCCCAGCTGTGTGACCCTGGGCAAGTCACTTGACCCCCATTGCCCACCCTTACCAATCATCCACCTATGAGACAATACACCGAAGTACAAGGGTTTAAAAAAAAAATTCAATCAATTATAAAACCCTTACCTTCTGTCTTGGAGTCAATAATGTGTATTGGCTCCAAGGTAGAAGAATGGTAAGGGTAGGGAATGGGGGTCAAGTGACTTGCCCAAGCTCACACAACTGGGAAGTGTCTAAGGCCAGATTTGAACCTAGGACCTCCCATCTCTAGGCCTGGCTCTCAATCCACTGAACTACCCAGCTGCCCCCTGGGTTCAAATTCTGATTCTGCTACTTACCAACTAAATGACCCCTGGCAAGTCAATGAACCTTAGTTCAAATAAATAAATAAAATAAAACAAAATAATGGAGGTAGGGCTAGATGACCCCTGAGGTTACCACTGGCTCTCAATCTATATAATTTTAGTAAGGTACGTAGGATCTGAACTCTTGTTATAATTTTCAAATTAGGAATCTGAGGCATAGAGAGATTAAGTGATTTGCTCACTTAATTAACTAAGTGATTTGTCCTCAGTGTCATTCAGACTAAGTGTCAGAGCTGGGACCTGAATTTAATTCTTCCAAGTGCCTAGAGATAATATAAAAACTGCTGTCAGTCTCTAGAGCATCTTCTGACTTACATATTCCTTTTTGTTGTTGTTCAGTTATGTCTGACCCTTTGTGACTCTATTTGGGGGTTTCTTGGCAAAGACGCTGGAATGGTTTTCCATTTCCTTCTCCAGATCATTTTATAGATGAAGAAACTGAGACAAATGGGGTTAAGTGATTTGCCCAGAGTCACACAGCTAGTAAGTGTCTGAGGCCAGATTTTAACTGAGGAAATGGAGTCTTCCTGACGCTAGGCCTGGCACTCTGTCCACTGTGCCACCTAGTACCCTCATATTCCTTAGATCAGGTTCTTTTGGCAGTCTAGTGAAGCCTATGGACTCCTCAGGATGTTTGTAAATACATAAAATAAAATGTATTAGATTACAAAGGGAGTCAATTATATTTAGTTTATCTATCCTATCTATCTGTCTGTCTGTCCATCTATCCATCTATCTATCCATCTATCTATCCATCCATCTCTCTCTCTGTCTCTCTGACTCTGTCTCTCTCCGTGTGTGTGTGTGTGTATGTGTGTGTGTGTGTCTCACACACACCCACATCTATCTAATGATCTCAAGTTAATAACCTGGTCTTGTGAAGTGAGTGAAGACTTTTCCCATTTTCTTTCTTTTCCTTTCCTCTCCTCCCATATTTTCTGTCTTAGTAACAACTCTAAGACAAGAAGGGCAAGGGCTAGGCAAATAGGGTTAAGTGACTTGCCCAAGGCACAGAACTAGGAAGCTTTTGAAGCCACATTTGAACCCAGGTCCTCGGGGCTCCAGGCCTGGCTCTCTATCCACTGAACTACTTAGCTGCCCCAATACCCTTTCAAGGAAGGCCTCTATGTGACAAAGCTTTCCCCCCACTCTGGCAAAAAGCTCTTGGGTGTAACAGGATTTTGTCAATTTCTTTACAACATATTCTATATAACAAATGTGTTCTTTGGTCTTAAAGCAATAATTTCCATCATAGCTGCTGTACAGAGGAAAAAAAATACTGGATGTCAAATGAATCATGTTAAATAAACAAGCATTAATGAAGGCACTGTGCTACGTGCTAGAGAGGAGATCTGGATTCAGATCTTAACTGTAATGTTCCCTAGCTCCATGCCTCCAGGAACAATCACCGAGTCTCAATTTCTTCATCTATAAAATACAATAGTGTTTTTATTACCAATCATCCAGGGAGGCTGAGACCCCATGGCATAAACCTAAAGGTGATGTGTTTATTCTGTAATTTCATTTATCCTGTGTGCATTCTAGTAGAGAAGAACCCAGATGAATCAGAATTCCTTTTTTTTTTTTTTGTTCCTTTGCTCGAGGCCCATTGTGGCATGGCAGATCCTTCAAGGCTAAGCTCTGATAGTTCTCTGGGAAAGTGTCAAGTACGGGCCTAGCAATAGATTAAGCTGCTGTCATCTGTGGATAATCCTAGCTGAGAGTGGAGGGGCTCCTTTCCAGAAGGCTGGCCACCAGGTGATGAATTTTTTAGCCACAGTAACTCATGGAATGTGGACATGTTTCAGTCTGCTTTTGTGGGAGGAATATTCATACTGATGAAAGCACAGATCTTTGAAAATATCAGTGTTACCCTCTTAGCTATCCTCACTGGAAAAAAAAAACTATCTTAAATCCATAAATGGAGGCAAGTGAGCATACAGGTTTCCTGCTGAGAGTCCTGGACCTGGAGTTAGGAAAACTGGTCTTCATGAGATCAAATCTGGCCTCAGACACTTCCTACGTGGGACCCTGGACAAATCACTTCACCCTGTTTGCCTCAGTTTTCTCATCTGTAAAATGAGCTGGAGACAGAAATAGCAAAGCACTCCAATGTCTTTACCAAGAAAATTGCAAATGGGATCATGAAGAGTCAGACATGACTGAACAACAATGGAGCTCTAAGCCCTTCTTTCAACTTAATAGTTCCTTCCTAAGCAGGTGGAGTATTTACATCTGTTTCCCCACTGGTCTAGAAAGAAAAAAAATCTGCTAATTCAGCTTTGTATTTATCAATACATTTGTTAAAATTAGTAAGCTAAAAAAAGCTTCTGCCTCACATTTCCCCAGTGTGGTGAGGTGAGGTCAGAGGACCCAGGTTAGAATCTTGGCTTTCTTCGTCATTACCTGTGTGTCCTTGGGGTGGCTGGCCTCAGTTTTCTCATTTGTAAAGTGAGAAGGTAGAACTAAATATACTCTGAGGTCCCTTCTGGTATAGACAATTTCTCTCTTGTCTTTTTTTCCTTTATAGATATTTCTAGAGAAGAGAAAGAAAAACTACCATCAAGGGCTGAAAGGATGTCTCTAACTTGATCTCAGTTATTTGCAAATGATTGACAGTCAGGAAGATCTTCTGGCTTTGCTGTTGTTGGTAGCCTTTCTAAGGCTTAGGAACAACTTTGAAAATAAGTGTTTTGTGTTGAGAAGTTTGCACAGAAGTGGGTGTCATTTGCTGCCCCCTGCTCTGTGGTCCCTCTAGCTCATCATCTCCCTGATGCCTCAGTTGGCCTTGAAGTTCAGTGGGATGGGGGCAGTTAGGTGACTCAGGTCTGGGTTCAAATCTAGCTTCAGACACTTCTAGCTGTGTGATTCTGGGCAAGTCACTTCACCCCACTTGCCTAGCCCTTACTGCTCTTCTGCCTTAGAACTGATATGGAAAGTAAGGGTTAAAAAAAAAATCAATGGGATGGCACCCAGGATCTTCCCTTGACCAGCTTCTGATACCTGCCTTGGTAGAACAAAAATGGATCAAAGTTTGCTTCTGAGAGTGAATAAAAATAAATTCCACTGTGTAGGACATACCTAGTGATTGTACATTGTGGACTATATGATCCCTAATTTTCATTGGTGTAATAAAGCAAGAGGGAATAAGAGACTGACCCTGCAAAGTGGTTGCCACAGTAGTTGCAAAATTAATAGGAGTCCTGTATAGTGGAGAGAGTGCTGAGAACCCTCATCTTCCTGACTTCAAATCTGGCCTCAGATACTTACTAAAACTCTGTGACCCTGGGCAAGTCACTGAACCCTGTTTGCCTCAGTTTCCTTATCTGTAAAATGGCTGGAGAAGGAAATAGCAAAACTACTCCAGAATCTTTTTTCAAGAAAACCTCAAATGGGGGCACAAGTTGGACACAACTGAAAAATGACTGAACAACAACGGCACATGGTAACTCTCAATAAATATTTATTGAATGAAGAATTTATGGGATGTATCATCTGGAAAGTTTGGTCCATTCAGGGGGGGGGGGTCATAGGACTTAGAACTTGAAAGGACTTTAGAGGGATCATAGGAGGCATTTAGATGGTGTTAGAGCTGTGGACCTGGAATCAAACAGACCCGAGTTCAAATCTGTTATCAGACACTTACTAGCTGTGTAAACTAGAATAAGTCGCTAAACCTTAGTTACCTCAACTGTAAAATGGGGGTAACAGAACCAGAGTTGTGATGAGGAATCAGATGAGATAATATTTATAAAGCTTTTGGCACCATGCCTGGCAGCACATTGTAGGTGCTATGTAAAGTTTATTCCCTTCCCCCTCATAGATCTAGAGGTACCAGGAATTTCAGAGGTCATCTGCTTTAAGTCCCTCATTTTACAAACGAGGAAGCTGAGGTCCAGGGAGACTGTGACTTGCTCAAGGTCACAAAGTCACCTATATGTATCAGAAGATGGATCTGAACCTGGATTCTTGGATTCCAGAGCCAATGTTCTTTTCATTGCATTTTGCCCAATGCCATTGTGTTACAGCTAAAGAAAATGATGCCTACGGAGGTGAAATGATTTGTCCAAGGTCATGAATCTTGGAATCATAGCTTTAGAACTGTTAGAGACCAGGATGATCATCTGGTTCAATCTCCTCAATTTATAGATGAGGGCACAGAAGCCCACAGGAGTTAAAGGACTCCAAGTCCCTTTTCTCCAAATCTAGAACTCTTTCCACCATAACACACTGCCTCATCAAGTGCCATCACTCATTCTCATGAATTCTGGGCTTGCATAGACCTTTAATGCACATAGTCTGGAATATCCTAACTGATTTTCATAAATAGTAGCAGATTAAAAAAATCTTTCTGTTCTCATCTTGTATAACTCCTCTGTGCAATCTATGCTTTAGCACAACTGGTCTACTAACTATTCTCAGTACATACCTCCTTCTTTTTTGTTCATCCCTCTTTCTGCACTTGGAATATTCTTTTCTCCAGCTCTCTCTGCCTCCCCCAACCTTCTCACTGAACATCTCTACCTGTTCTTTGGTCCAACTCAAATGTCACCTATTCCATAAAGTCTTCTGTGATTCACCCATTTAGTAATCCACTTTCCTGCGTTTCCATCTCATCTGGCCCTTTACTCACACCTCTCATTCACTCATCATGGATTATTTTGTTTCATGCTCATTTGGGTCCTTGTCAGACCCCTCTAGGAGGCTATAAATTCTGTGAGGTCTGGGGCTTGTCCTTAGCTAAGTTTTCTTTCAACCCCACGTGGATAGGTTTCAGAGAATTCACCCTAGGGAATCCCTTGGGTAATGTGACTTTGGAGTTGAAATGTATTAAATATCTTTTAAGTTTGAAGAGTAGCAAAGATGGTGTGTACATGTATATCCAGTAAAACCCAACCTTCTCTTCTTCACAGTCATAGGACATCAGATCTAAGACCCTTTGGCTATTGTCCCAGGCAATCCATAATGCTACCTGAGAGAATGATAAAAAATGGTCACTTTAATGCAAAGTCTTCTGGTTAGTCATGTGTATGTGTTGTGTGTGCGTGGGGCTCAATTTCAAGTTCACTTTAAAGTGTGCTAGAGACTTCTACCCCTCTAGATCTTAGAGAATTGTTCTTTTCACTTTGTTCTTGAACCTTTTTGACCTTTGACTAACTAGTCCAGGATCTTTGATTTTCTTAGCTGGGGTCCCCTGGAGGTCTTGCCTTCCAGGTTCCTTCTCTGGGCCTTTTCCCCCTGTGTGGTGGGGCTGCCCTTTGGTTCTCCCAAGACCCCCAGCTTCCACCGTGCCATGTCTGGCTGCCTCCCCAGGCCATCCCCGCCTCATCCTGCCTGTTCTTGCCCACACACATCCCTGACTCGTATTCTTTCACAAGCAAACCTGTCTGCTGTCAGCTCAATCTGGTGAGAGAAATGGAGAGAGAGATCTGGCTGAGGCTTTTAGGCTCACAAATTCCTTGTGACCAAAGTTAGTTACACCCAAATGGATGACCAAGAATGATTCTGCCTTCCTCTTTGGAGTCTTTCTTTCATTTAAATACACACACACACACACACACACACACACACACACACACACACACCCCAAAACAAGACAAAGAAGAAGAAGGAAAAAAACCACATACACACCCACCCAAAACAAAACACCCACCCCCCCAAATGCTACTGAGTTCATTTTCCTTTGTCCTCCTCTCTTTCCCCTTTCCCCCCTAACCTTCTCTCATTTGCTATTCTCAGATTCCCCCTTCCTGGTTCTTTCCCCCTTTTCTGCTCCCCATCTTTCCTTCTTTCTCTCCACCCTTTCTCATCTTTTCTTTTCTTCTTTTTCTCTCCTCTCGGTCACATTTAGGGGTCTCTACCTTCCTGGCTACCCGTTTTACAGCCCATTTTTGTTCTTCCTTTCTCTCCGTCCCTTCTCTACACCCTCTTTTTCTCGCTTACACTTTGACACATCTGTTTCTAATCCGAGTTGTCTGAGACGCCTGTTGGAAACAAAAAGAGCCCCTTCCCCCACCTTAGGGACCTCGAACGAGAAAGCCTACATCAAAACCAAAGCTCGTTTTCCTCCCCAAACAAACGCCATCACAAAGCGGGTCCCAACTTTCGGACGGTTTATGGCTGAGGAGCAACCTTGCACCTTGAAAACGCTGCCGCCCATAAGAACTAAGAAACGCTTTTAGGCGACTCCTTTTAAGAGAACAGATGTTTCCAGCGGTCTCCAGGGCGGAATTTACAGCCCTCTCCTGCCCAGATGTGCCGCCTATTTGCCCCGAGGCAGAAGGAGACTGCCCTTCTCCGACTCGGCAATTGAGGGAAAACGGTTTAATTAGCTAGCGGGTCTCTCTCCGCCGCTCGCGACAATAGGGCTCTTCGGGGACCTCGAAAGTCCCCGTCGTAGGGCGCCCGCCACACTCACCTAGGAAGAGGACGGACAGGAAAGACATGCCGCTTCCAGGACTCGGACACTTTCCCCTGCTCTGCTCCCCTGGTCCCGGGCGCGTCCCACAACCGGAGAAGACCTGCACGGAATGGAAAGCAACGGCTCTGGCATGCGCTTCGGATAATTGCATCCATGTGCCAGCGAAGGACCCAACTTCCCTCCCTCTCCCCCTCTCGCCTACTTGTCTTCTGCCTTTGCCTCCTCTGACTCCGCAGCCCCCGGGGAGGGGCCTGGAGCGCTCCCTGCTCCTAGCGGGCGGGCGGGAGTGGGAGGAGAGAGACCAGGATTAGGCGCTTCCCCCGAGCCCGGATTGTGACAGAGAAGCTCTCCAGCCGCGTGGAAGCACTTTTCCCTGTTTGGAAAGAAAAAGGAATGGAGAAGGAGGGGAAAAAAAATCACACCGAGCAGCAACCACACAGCTGCCTCCTCCCTCCAGCCCCTCCCTCCCCTCAACTGGGATTAGCGGGGAACACCAATCGGGGCCGGGCTGCTGAGCAGGCGGCCAGGAAGGGGCTTTCCTCTCCCAGGAGAAAGGCACGGGGGGTTTCTGGGCGAAGCAGGGAAATTTAGACGCAACTTCGTGTGTCTAGAGGAAGGGAGCCATTCCTCTCTCTCCCCTGTAGGCTCAGGGCCTGAGAGGAGCTCAGAGGAATGCTTTAGACCTCTTTTACGGATGTGGAAACTGAGGCCTAGTGAGGTAAAGGGTGGGGTGACCAAGGCCTCCCAAAACAGTAGAAGAAGCCAGAGGACCCATCTGGAGTCTGTCCAAATCCCAAGGCAGGTTCAACCCTTAACATTTCCACCTTTCTCTTCCTCCCTGGTTTGGTCTATAGTGTGGTGCGTTCCAGGATCTTAGGTCCAATGTCAGGAAGATGCATTTTCAAACTCTCCCTCAGGCTGTAGGGTCCTGGGTGAGTCTTTTTGCCATTTCCGTGCCTCAGTTTCCTCACCTCTAAGAGTAGGGGAATAGACTGGATGGACTGTTAGGGGCCCTTCCACACTCCAAATCTGGGATCCTGCCTATGACTGAATAGGGCTGCTAATTCAGTCAATCCTGCATTGGTTTGTCTCCATCGGATGGACGGTCCCTTCTCAGATCCTGCAGACTCAAGCTCAGACTCTTCTCTTTCTGTCTTTTCTTGGCTCCATTTCTGCCTCCCTCTTTTTGTCAAGGTATGTGGCCAAGTAGTGAGGCTGAGCTGGCTCTAAGTGACTGGCACCCCCGTCCAGAAGCCAGACTCTGAGGGGCTAAGGAGTATTTTAGCTAAAACAAAAACTAAAAAACCCATGGCTTTGCCCAGAACAGAAGGCGAACTCTGCACTGAGAGTAAAGGAGGAAAAGCAGGCGAAACTCCCTCCCCTGAGCCCCAAATGGACCGCAGGAGCCCAGCCAAAGGAGGCCAGCAGAAGGATGAAGGGAGGGCCAGATAGGCCAGCGTGAAGGCAGAGCTGAGATCAGCCCTGCTGGCTTCTCTCTACTCTCCCCAGGCCTGGGAAGTAGAAGCCTGTCATTCAGGGGACCACAGCGCCCAGGCAGCTGGAGGAGGCTGGACCTGCAGCTCTGCTAACAGAGCGAGAGAAACCAGCCTGAGTCAGGCTCTAGGCAGGGGAAGGGGGGGGGGGTGGCTAGCAGAGCCTGCTCATTCAGCCCTGTGCCAACTTCTGGCACAGGCTCCTTGCCGCTCAGCTGGAACTCTGGACCTGGACTGGCCTCTGCTCTGCAGCTCTGGGATGGAGGCAGCCACCCAGGCACACCCTGCTGTGATTGTGTGAAGCCTACAAGAAGGCAGGATGGTCAAAGGGCCCCCTACTCAGGCTCATTGCTGACCTACATTGGGGGGGGGGCTGGTCCCCTGACCCATATAAATACAAAATCCTCTTTTCAAAGGCTTCAAGAGATAGCCAACCTATCCTCCCATCCATCTACCTCTCCAGAATTTTTACATCTTCTACTGCCCTCACTCAGCCACATATTCTCTCATCCATTGCCACTGGCCTCCTTTGATCTTCCTCCAACAAGACACTCCCACCTCTGAACTCCAGGCATTTTCACTGGCTGTGCCCCCTGTCTGGAATTCTCTCCCTCCTCATCTTCACCTACTGATTTCTTTGGCTTCTTTCCTTATTC
>NW_025387679.1:0-5931 GCF_016433145.1 Gracilinanus agilis | reverse complement strand
CCTTTAATCAGGATGTAATGACCTTCCCTGTCTTTTTTAATCATATCTATTTTTACTTTGGCTTTGTCAGAGATCATGATAGCCACTCCTGCCTTCTTTTTCTCATTTGATGCCCAAAAGATTTTGCTCAAGCCCTTTACCTTAAACCTGTGTATGTCCCCCCGCCTCATATGTGTTTCTTGTAGACAACATATGGTAGGATTTTGGTTTCTAATCCACTCTGCTATTTGCTTCCATTTTATGAGCAAGTTCATCCCATTCACATTCAGAGTTAAAATTATGAGTTGTGCATTCAGTGACATTTTCGTATCCTCCCCTATTCCTACCCCTTCTTCTTAAACTATTTCCTTTCAAACCAGAGTTTTGCTATTAAGCTGGTATCCCTTATCCCCTCCCTTGATTAACTTCCCTTTCTACCCCCTCCCTTATTATTCCCCTCTTTTTGTTTTTAAAGGCCTAATGAATTCCCTCCCTCTTCTTCTCCCCTCCCTTTTTTGACCTCTCAACTCCCCCGCTCCCCTTGGTTTATCCCTTCTGACTTTCTCAGTAGGGTTAGATAAGAGTTTTATATCCCAATGGATAGTATAGCTAATCTTCTCTCTCCGGGTTGATTACACTGAGAGTAAGATTTAAATATTACTTCTTAATGCTCTCTTCCTCTCCTTCTTATAATAATATTTGTCCCCTCCCCTTCCCATGCTGTCTTTGTGTGTAATAGAATGTCCTATTTTTTTTATTCACTCAAGTTTCTCTTGGTGTCCCCTACTATTCCCCCCCTCTTTCGCACCCCCCCATGTCATCTTAGACCATTTAGTATTCCACCTTCTCCCTATGAATTATTCTTCTGATTACTATAATATTGAATAGAGTTTACTACAGATAATTATACATAGCATTTCTCCACATAGGAATACAGATAATTAGATCTTACTGAGGCCCTTAAAAAGGCAAATTTAAAAATTATGAGTTTTCTTTCTTTCCCCTCTGTTTCTTATTTACTTTTTCATGTTTCTCTCGATTTTTGTGATTGGATATCAAACTTTCCATTTAGCCCTGGTCTTTTCTGTGCAAATACTTGGAAATCTTCAATTTTGTTGAATGCCCATACTTTCCCCTGTAAATATATAGTCAATATTGATGGGTAGTTGATCCATGATTGCAGGCCCAGCACTCTTGCCTTTCTGAGTATCATATACCAAGTCTTGCGGTCTTTTAGCGTGGAGGCTGCCAGATCCTGTGTGATCCTGATTGGTGCTCCTTGATATTTGAATTGTCTCTTTCTGGCTCCTTGTAAGATTTTTTTTCTTTTCCTTGGAAGCTCTTGAATTTGGCTATTATATTCCTGGGGGTTGTCTTCTCTGGGTCTAGTGTAGAGGGTGATCTATGGATCCTTTCAATGTCTATATTGCCCTCTTGTTGTAGAACTTCAGGGCAATTTTACTGAATAATTTCTTTTAGTATGGAGTCCAAATTTCTATTAATTGCTCCTTTTTCAGGGAGACCAGTGATTTTCAAATTGTCTCTTCTTGACCGGTTTTCTTGGTCTGTCACTTTCTCATTGAGATATTTCATGTTTCCTTCTATTTTTTCAGTGTTTTGACTTTGTTTTATTTGCTCTTGCTGTCTTGAGAGATCATTAGCTTCTAATTGCTCAATTCTAGCCTTTAGGGACTGGTTTTCCTTTTCAATCTGGTCATTTCTGGTGTTCAATTTGCTTATCAGTTCATTTGATTTCTGAGCCTCGCTTTCCAATTGCAAAATTCTGCCTTTTAAACTGTTATTTTCTTGCCTGATTTCCTTTTGAGCTATTTCCCATTTATCTAGCCAAATCTTTTCCAACTTTCTCATCTTCTCAGTTTTGAACTCTTCAAGAGCTTGTGACCAGTTTTCATTATTTTGGGAGGGTCCAGATGCTTGTTTGTTCTCCTCTTCTGTTTGCTCAGTTGTCTGGATTTTCTCTGTGTAAAAGTTGTCGAGTGTTAAAGATTTCTTCTTGTTTTGTTAATCTTTCTCTTCTGAACTTCCTGATTCTGGGTAGCCATTGTTAGCCCAGCAGCTTCTCAGCTTTATCCTCACACTCAGGTTCTTTCTGTGGTTTTTTGGGTCCTGAGGTCTGAGGTCTGGTTGTTCTCAAGGCCAAGCCCCTTGGTGGACCCTCTTGCTTGATCCTATGCTGGAGGTTCCTTTACAAGTCTCAGGGTGCTGCTTCCACAGTCGTATACCCTTCTGGACTGGTTCCCCGCTCAGGGTTTCAGAGCCTTCGCTCGCGCCTGTGTTCGCCTCCACCTGTGCCTCTGTCTGTACCTGCGTTCCGTGTCCGCGCAGAGTCCATGTGTGTTCTTCAGCTTTTTGGGGTCCTAAATCTTGCTGCTCTCAGGAACAGGCCCTGGAGCTGCCAATGACTCATTGGGTGCCCCAAACTTGCTCTATTTCCTTTTAGCTGGCTTTGGCGTTGTAGGTGGTATGCATGGACGGGGTGGGGAGAGGTGGTTGCTCAGCTCGCGATTTAGTGAGAGCTGTTTCACCCCTTTATAGCATGGAAATATCCCAATTCCACGTACCTTCCATGCTGCACCCTGTTGTGGGGTCCCTCCGTTCGTCTGGATTTGTTTTTATGTCCCCTTGAGGAGTCCTGTATGTTTCAGTCAGGAGAGATTAAGAGCTGCTTTTTACTCTACCATCATCTTAACCCGGAACCTCTCACATGGATTTCTAAGGTAGAGCAAATCAGGGAATGTGAGAAACAGAGATCTAAGCTACCACTGATTAGCATTGAAATTGGGTTCATGAATGACCCCTTATACTGAAAAAAAAGAAAGGAAGGAAGGAAGGAAGGAAGGAAGGAAGGAAGAAAGAAAGAAAGAAAGAAAGAAAGAAAGAAAGAAAGAAAGAAAGAAAGAAAGAAAGAAAGANGAGAGAAAGGAAGAGAGAGAGAGAGAGAGAGAGAGAGAGAGAGAAAGAGAGAGAGAAAGAGAGAGAGAAAGAGAGAAAGAAAGAGAGAAAGAAAGAAAGAAAGAAAGAGAGAAAGAGAGAGAGAAAGAGAGAAAGAGAGAAAGAGAGAAAGAAAGAAAGAAAGAAAGAAAGAAGGAGAGAGAGAGGAAGAAAACAAGACAATGCTGTAGTTTTGTTTATTTTATTTTTAGCATCTTTATAGGCTAAAACACAATATTTTTAGGAATAACCAAGGAGATATCAGGATTCAAATAAGGTAATATTCATGAAGTGAATTCAAAGGTATGTACAACTCCAAGTCATCAAAAGGGAAGTTCATTCTGTTTTTCACACTAATCCTTGGGTGTTGTCACTCTACTCTTTTTGTCAAGGTCTAGGCCATTTTCTACCCTTTATTACTGCCATGGCTCAGTTTGGTTAAGATAACGAACTATTCTTAATACTAATTTGACATCACTACCACCCCAATGTGAATTTATCTCCTTCCCTCTCTTCCTAAGTCTTCTACTTAGCATAATAAAAATCCTAGTATTAACTGAATTAAAATTTGGCTAGTTTGTTTTTCTCTGATACATGGTCCACTCACATATGGTTATTTTTGTTCTCAAACAAAAGAAAAATGTCATGTGGCTCTTCTACTCCTCAGTCTTTTCATAATGTTTTAATACTTCAGTATTTTTTGGTGAGCTCTCATTAATTGAATGTCAATTTTGCTTCTACGAACTTCAGTTGGAAATGAAGAACTTGCAGCTTAAATGGGACATGGAAAAACTAAATAGTTTTTTTGCTTTCCTTGAATTTCAAAAAATTCCAGTACTAAATGTTTACAAGTGGAGTGTCTACCAAAACTTGGCTAGTCTACAGAGGCCACAGGTGCTATTGGCATGACCAATTACCAACTCATCTCACTTGCTTGTTCAAAACACCACCATTCCTAGTGTCCTGTCCAGAATCTTAGATTTCTGCACACTAACTTTGGCTAAAGGTACCTCTGCTTCCAACACTAATATATCTGCAGCCAAGATCACAGCTGCTGGTACAGTCTGCCTCTGCCAAGGCCTTAGCAATAGGCATTAACAATCAATCAGCAGGGTCTACAGCTTCCAGCAGGTCCAGTAGCTCTAGCCACGATTGTTTTCCCCATAGCCAAATCTGCCAAACGCAGACTAGAAAGCTTTCTAGGCCATGTTTCCCTTTTAATGATGCTGGATAAAGGGGTACAGGCAGCTCAGATACTTCACAGGGTGCTTGGCAGGCTGTTGTCAAGCTAAAGCATGCTGATAGTTTGGGACCAATTTGCTGGCAGGAGTGTTAGATAGTGCCAGGAAAGGTGGAAGCCACTTACTTCCAGAACCATCAAAATCACATGGGTCCTTCTTCCAAAGCACAACTGTCCCAATACTCAGTGTCCCAGCAGTTAATTTGAACCAAAAAGAAAAAAGAGACAACTTATTTCTCCCTTAAGCCAGAATCATTATGCTTATGTCTTTCTAGGGCTTTACCCAAGCTGACCCAGAGAACAAGAAGAATAAATTTCTATCAGGAAAAAAATGGTACCTCAAATGATGAACAGACCATTTAGTGTGTTTGACAATTTCAGCTCATAAACCAAACATGGATAGATCTGTCCTGAACACACACACACACACACACACACACACACACACACACACACACAGAGAGAGAGAGAGAGAGAGACAGAGAGAGAGAGAGAGAGAGAGACAGAGAGAGAGACAGAGAGAGAGACAGAGAGACAGAGAGACAGAGACAGAGAGACAGACAGAGAGACAGAGAGAAACAGAGAGAAACAGAGAAAGAAAGTGCCAAAAATATGGTACCCAAGTAAAACAGCATGTGCCTTTCATGGTATAAGGTATTTCCCTAATTTTAGAAAGGATCTATTGGAAGACCTAGCCCCATATTGTATCACTCACTACTGGCGACTCCAAAATAGTTTTTCCTACAGACTTAAGTGGCATTGAACAATGCATTCTGACTCTCACTCTGACAAAATGGAAGACTGGGATGGCCTGGGGACTTCATGTTGCTTTTCATGGCTTTTCCCCCATAATACTATTCATACAAGTCTCCACAGTTCAATATATTACAGGAATGATTACTGAACAAATCAAAATTGCTTTTGGAAGTACAGTGTGAATTAAGGAAGAAAATTATTCAGACTTGATTCCTGTAGCTGGGAGTAGGATCTCATAAAAAGCAAGGAATGAAATGGAAATGAATGAGTCGTTGCCAATAAATGGTTTGAGACAGTCACTAATTTGAAAATAAGAGGTTGTGAGTGAAATAGGAGGAAAGGACCAGCTTTTAAGTAATTTCAAAGGCATAGCTTTAAGTAAAGGTTGGTTGGAAACCAAATTGCGTAATACAAGCAATATGTACAAGTGCAAAAGGGAGCTAACCAGGTTTTGAGAAACAAATAATTTCAGGGAACCCTACAAGCTAGAAATTACAGTTAAATTAAACTTTTTGGCTATTATAAATGGCTTATAGAGTATAATGTCTTATTTTCATTTTTAAAGCTGTTGTGATTGCCTAAATACAGTCTAAAGATTTAAAGAAATTAGAAGACAACTGAAATATCCTTGGTGATGGTAGCTGGAGGATTTTTTTTTGTATTTATTTATTTTTTATTTAACTTGGCTTACATCTAACTAACACTATAGTATCCAGTTGGAAAATGAAAATTCTGGTCAGTCCATTGGGTCTATATAATACTTCATTATTGTGTTTATTTATTTTCTCATCAATTTAGTTGATTCTTTTGGAATGAACTAGGTACAATCATAACCTCTTTTCACTGTCAATAACAAATTAATTTGCTAGACACTTCCATTTTTCAGAGATCTATAATTCTATCTACATGGCTACTTCCCTCATATATGAAGGCTTCCCTCTATCTTATCTTTCCTTTCTCCCTTCCTCCCTTCCTCCCTCGTTCCCTTCCTCCCTCCCTCCCTT
>NW_025387678.1:0-6248 GCF_016433145.1 Gracilinanus agilis | reverse complement strand
ATCTCCCTGGCTTTGGAATCAGTACCATATTTGTGTCATAAAAGGAAGTTGGTAGGACTCCTTCTTTGCTTATCATATCAAATAATTTGTATAATATTTGGATTAGTTGCTCTCTGAATGTCTGATAGAATTCACTTGTGAATCCATCAGGCCCTGGCGATTTTTCTTAGGGAGTTCTTTGATGGCTTGTTCAATTTCTTTTTCTGATATGGGATTAATTAGGTATTCTATTTCTTCTGCTGTTAATCTAGGCAGTTTATATTTTTGTAAATATTCATCCATATCTCCTAAATTGTTATATTTATTGCCATATAATTGGGCAAAATAGTTTTTAATGATTGCCTTAATTTCCTCTTCATTAGAGGTGAGGTTTCCCTTTTCATCTTTGATACTGTCAATTTGGTTTTCTTCTTTCCTTTTTTTATTAGATTGACTAGTACTTTGTCTATTTTATCTGTTTTTTCAAAGTACCAGCTTCTAGTCTTATTTATTAATTCAATATTTCTTTTACTTTTGATTTTATTAATTTCTCCCTTGATTTTTAGTATTTCTAATTTAGTTTCCATCTAGGGATTTTTAATTTGCTCACTTTTTAATTTTTTGAGTTGTATGCCCAATTCATTAATCTCTGCCCTCCCTAATTTGTTAATATATGCACTCAAAGATATAAATTTCCCCCTGAGTACTGCCTTGGCTGCATCCCACAGAGTTTGGTAGGATGTCTCATCATTGTCATTTTCTTCAATGAAATTATTGATTGTTTCTATGATTCCTTCCTTGACAAATTGGTTTTGGAGAATCGTATTATTTAATTTCCAAGTAGTTTTTGATTTTCCTGTCCAGGTGCCCTTACTAATCATTATTTTTATTGCATTATGATCTGAGAAGGTTACATTTATTATTTCTGCTCTTTTGCATTTGTTTGCAATGATTCTATGCCCTATAACATGGTCAACCTTTGTGAATGTGTCATGTGCAGCTGAGAAGAAGGTGCATTCCTTTTTGTCCCTATTTATTTTTCTCCACATATCAATTAGATCTAATTTTTCTAGGACTTCATTCACCTCTCTTACCTCTTTCTTATTTATTTTTCGGTTTGATTTATCTAGATCTGACAGAGGAATATTGAGATCTCCCACTAGTATGATTTTACTTTCTATTTCCTTCTTGAGCTCTGCCAGTTTCTCCTTTAAGAATTTGGGTGCTATGCCACTTGGTGCATACATTTTGAGCAGTGTTATTTCCTCATTGTTTATACTGCCTTTAATCAGGATGTAACGACCTTCCCTGTCTTTTTAATCATATCTATTTTTACTTTGGCTTTGTCAGAAAGCATAATAGCCACTCCTGCCTTCTTTTTCTCATTTGACGCCCAAAAGATTTTGCTCAAAACCTGAATCTTAAATTGTGTATGTCCACCCGCCTCATATGTGTTTCTTGTAGACAACATATGGTGGGGTTTTGGTTTCTAATCCACTCTGCTATTTGCTTCCATTTTATGAGTGAGTTCATCCCATTCACATTCAGAGTTATAATCATCAGTTGTGCATTTGCTGACATTTTCGAATCCTCCCCCATTCCTACCTCTTCTCCTTAAACTATTTCCTTTAAAACCAGTGGTTTGCTATTAAGACCCTCTCCCTTATCCCCTCCCTTGATTAACTTCCCTTTCTACCCCCTCCCTTATTTTCCCCCCTCTTTTTGTTTTTAAAGGCCTTATGAATTCCCTCCTCCTTCACCCCTCCCTTTTTTTGACCTCCCCACTCCCCTGCTCCCCTTGGTTTATCCCTTCTAACTTTCTCAGAAGGATTAGATAAGAGTTTTATGTCCCAATGGATAGTATAGCTACTCTTCCCTCTCTGGGTTGATTACACTGAGAGTAAGGTTTGATTATTACCTCTTTATGCTCTCTTCCTCTCCTTCTTATAATAATATTTGTCCCCTCTCCCTCCCATGCCCTCTTTGTGTGTAATAGAATATTCTATTTTCTTATTCACTCAAGTTTCTCTTGGTGTCCGCTGCTATTTATCCCCTCTTTCCCATCCCCCACACCATCTTAGATTATTTAGTGTTCCACCCTCACCCTGTGAATTATTCTTCTGATTACTATAATAGTGAATATTATAATAGTGAATAGAGTTCACTACAGAGAATTATACATAACATTTCTCTACATAGGAATACATATAATTAGATCTCTCTGAGGCCCTTAAAAAGGCAAATTTAAAAATTATAAGTTTTCTTTCTTTCCCCTCTGTATCTTATTTACCTTTTCATGATTCTCTCGATTTTTGTGGTTCAATATCAAACTTTCCATTTAGCCCTGGTCTTTTCTGTGCAAATACCTGGAATTCTTCAATTTTGTTGAATGCCCATACTTTCCCCTGGAAATATATAGTCAATTTTGATGGGTAGTTGATCTGTGGTTGCAGGCCCAGCTCTCTTGCCTTTCTGAATATCGTATTCCAAGCCTTATGGTCTTTTAGCGTGGAGGCTGCCAGATCCTGTGTGATCCTGATTAGTGCTCCTTGATATTTAAATTGTCTCTTTCTGGCTTCTTGTAAGATTTTTTCTTTTGCTTGAAAGCTTTTGCATTTGGCAATAATATTTCTAAACATTTTTTTCTCTGGATCGAATGTAGTGAGTGTTCTATGAATCTTTTCGATGTCTATATTGCCCTCTTGTTGTAGGACTTCAGGGCAATTTTGCTGAATAATGTCTTTTAGTACGGAGTCCAGGTTTCTATTAATTTCTGGTTTTTCTGGAAGACCAATAATTCTCAAATTGTCTCTTCTAGACCGGTTTTCTTGGTCTGTCACTCTCTCATTGAGATATTTCATGTTTCCTTCTATTTTTTCAGTCTTTTGACTTTGTTTTATTTGTTCTTGTTGTCTTGAGAGATCATTAGCTTCTACTTGCTCAATTCTAGCCTTTAGGGATTGATTTTCGGCTATAATCTTTCGGTTTTCAGCCATAATCTTCTGGTTTTCAGCCTTAATCTTCTGGTATTCCTTTTCAATCTGGTTATTTCTGGTGTTCAATTGCAAGATTCTACCTTTTAAACAGTTATTTTCTTGCCAGATCTCTTCCATTTTCCTTAAAATCTCAGTTTTGAACTCTTCCATAGCTTGTGAGGAGTTTTCCTTATTTGAGGAGGGTCTGGATGCTTGTTTGTTCTCCTCCTCTGTTTGCTCTGGTTATCTGGATTTTCTCTGTGTAAAAGTTGTCGAGTGTTAAAGGCTTCTTTTTCTTGTTGTTATTCTTTCTCTTCTGAGCTTCCTGAGACTGGGTAGCCATCATTAGCCCAGCAGCTTCTCAGGTTTATCCTCGCGCTCAGTGTCTGTCCGCGGTCTATTGGCTCCTGAGGTCTGAGTTCTGGTTTTTTCCAAGGTCAAGCCCCCTGGTGGACCCCCTTGCTTGATCCTCTGCAGGAGGTTCCTTTACAAATCTCAGGGCGCTGCTTCCACAGTCGTATAACCGTCTGCACTGGTTCCCCACTCAGGTTTTCAGAGCTTTAGTTCCTGGCTGTGTCTGCCTCCACCCACGCCTCCGCAGGTGCCTGTGCTCTCAGCCCGCGCTCTGTGTCCGGCGTCCACTCTCTGCTCCCGCGCTCAGATTTCGCGTGTGTTTTTTTGCTCATTGGGGTCCTAAATCTTGCTGCTCTCAGGAACAGGCCCCGGAGCTGCCAATGACTGGATGGGTGCCCCAAACTTGCTCTATTTCTTTTTAGCTGGCTTAGGCACTATAGATGTTGTGTGTGGAGGGGTTGGGGGTGGGGTGGTTGCTCAGCCGACGATTTAGTGAGAGGTGTTTCACCCCTTTATAGCCTGGAAATGTCTTGATTCCACGTACCTTCCATGCTGTGCCCCGTTGTGGGGTTCCTCCGTTCGTCTGGACTTGTTTTTATGTCCCCTTGAGGAGTTTTGTGTTTTTCGGTCAGGAGAGGTTAAGAGCTGCTTCTTACTCTGCCGCCATCTTAACCCGGAACCTCAAAATACCTCCAATTACATTTTAATCTGATTCTGTGGCATGAAATTCTATCAGGAGAATTAGACAATGATCAGTTTGACACCTGATTTAAAATACCCTACCCCAACTACCCAATTGAATGAGCTGTTATTAAAATATGTATTACCTTATTTAAACAGTTTATTACATAAAGTCCTTGAGTCCAACAACCTAATATTTTATGTATGATGCTTTCATGTACTGGGTAAATTTATAAAAGTAAAATGACATTTCCAAATATATAAAATACTAACATCGGTGTGCCCATAAATTGATAAAGATTGAACACATTCTGACATATAAATATATACCATTGTGACATAAGAAATAATTAAAATGTTGTAGTTTGAGAAACCTGAAAAGAATGGATGAAATGATATAGAAAGGACTCTAAAACAGCAAAACTCATACAATAACAACAATATTACAGAGACAAAAACTTTGAAAAATCAAGAACTCTGATTCCAGAGGACTAATAATGATGCATTCCTTCTTTCTTCTGACAATTGAAAAACTATTCCTAAGGTGGAGAAGTAGGTATGTGGTTTTGGATACAGACAGTGAGGGAAGTTCTTTATTTGATTCTATATACTTGTTGAAAGATTTTTTATTCTTTTTTATTTTAAATTTGAAAGGGAGGCAGATAAAATAATTGTTTATTGAAAAATAAAATAAATATACAAATTATTAGTAAAACATTTCTAAAACTATCCTTTCTTAATATTGCAATGAGGAGATTGTCTCAAGGTGTAGGAGACATATACAGACATGGTAGAAATGATTTTACCAGATTCTGAATATTTGTTATAAGTTCTTTTAAATATTAGTAGCTATGAAAAACCATGTGGAAGAGTATGTTCCATTATATATTTAGCCAAATGTTGACTATAGTAAATGTAATTCAAGTGTATAGTAGTGCATACCAATGGCCTTATCACACCCTTACTCTTTTCCCTGACATATAAAGGCCACATTCTGTAGGGATTTGACTAATGAAGTTTCTGTACTAGAAACAATAATGGCTTCCATGGAGCAGAGTCTGCCAATTCAACCATATTGTACTGAATAGTGTAGAACTGTGCCAAATTGTGTGTGTTTACTTTCAAAGCAAGTTGTTCATTAAAAAAAAAAAAGAAATAGTGAAAGAAATTTCATGTAATATCTATGAAGTCTTAGAAAAAATTTTAAATATTGAATTTCCCTAAATAAATACCAAATAATTCAACTATTTCTCCCTAAAAATTAACAGGATGTTTTAAAAAACAGATATATTTTAATACTGGAATAAGAGAGAAAAATGGAACACTTAAGAAGAAATATGTATATGAATAGTATCTTCATGTCTTAACAGATCTTACTGCCTGCAGTTGTTATTTTATTTCAGAATACTTGTTTAAAATTTTTAAGGAGATGTGTTCAGATAAAAGTCAGATTCCTACCATGCGTTATAAAACATACATTGGTTAGTACATCAAATTCAATGTGAATTACATTGAACATATATGTATTCATACATAGTGTCCATGCTTTGCAAGGCATTATGGGAGACCCTGGTGGTACAAAGAGAAAGACAAAATGGTAAGGCCTTTATTTCAAGTAATATATTCTATTGAGAAAAACAACATGTATATGGATGAATAAATATGAACAATTTGAAGAAGGAAGGAACACAAATAATTCAGAAAATCAGGAAAAGCTTGCCACAGAAGATGAGATATAGTTGAGTTTTGAAGAAAGCTGAGGATTCTTAGAAGCAGAATTTAGAAGGGAATGTATTCTAGGAGAGGAAAAGAACCTGTGCAAAATAGCAAATAGACAAAAAATGAAATGTCCAGGGAACAAGTATTGAGATACTTTTGCTGGAATGTGTAGATCAAGAAGGGTATTAATATGAAAAAAAATGAGGAAAGGGAGACAAGAAGTAGATTGAAAAATATTTAAATGCCAGGTACAGAGGTTTGTATATTATGCTACAGGAAAAACGAAGTTAATTGAAGAATATTAAATAGGAGGAAAATACATTTACACTTGTGACTTAAGAATATTATTTTGACAGTTGGGTGGGAAGCGGGACAGGAGAGAGAAGGAAATGGAAATTTAAAAAAATAATTGAGAGACTATGCTAATAGTCTAGGAAAGGGGTGATGTGAACTATAGTGGTGGACATTTCAGTGGAGAGAAGGATATGAATGTGAGGGATGCTATATTATATATATATATATATATATATATATATATAT
>NW_025387677.1:0-9039 GCF_016433145.1 Gracilinanus agilis | reverse complement strand
TGGAAACGCGCATCGGCCAAGGGTGGGGGGGTGCGGGGGGGGGGGGTGAAGGGGAAAGGTGGAGCATGAATCATGTAACCATGTTAAAAATGAATATTAATAAATAAAAAAAAAAGTCTTGGGTATACCATTTTAGCACTTACTCATTTTGTAAAGCTAATTAATTTTGATTAGTTAAATGGTATCAACTAATAATCAATGGGATAAGAACACAAGAGAAGACTCATGAGGCTTAGTACAGGTTTTGTTTCATTTTTTAAACCCTACAACCCCAAGGGTAGAGTCAGTCACCCTCTGAGGACCCAACTTGCCAACATAAATGAGCAAAGGCAGAGTAATCCTGGAGCGTCTCTTATGACGAGACGACAAAAAACAACCACAATGAAATAGAAATAAGGTAAACATCAAAAAGCTAAATCAAGTAGGAAGCAGTAGGAATCTCCATAGTCGCTGCCACCTCTAGTCCAACATCAAAATTGTTGTAGCTAGGTAGTGGCATCATGCTACAGGCCTACTACACAGTCTTATGAAGGCTGTCTGAGTTTCTGCACAGTACTAGGTACAATGAAGAATATAAAAGAGGGATAAGGTAGGGTTAATGTCCTCAAAGGGTTTGCAGATCAGGAGAACAATTCAGTGCTAAACACTGAGTGTTAAGTATCAATGTAAGGGGAAGATGAAGGAAAGAAAGAATAAAGTGGGCTAGAATATTCTTTTTTTTATTTTATTTTATTTTAACATTTATTTATTTTTTTGGTAAACATTTGTCAATATTTATTTTTTAGAAAAGTTAACATGGTTACACAATTCATGCTCTTACTTTCCCCTTCACCCCCTGACTACCCTGTCCCCCCATGGCTGATGCGTATTTCCATTGGTTTTAACATGTGTCATTGATCAAGACCTATTTCCAAATTGTTGATAGTTGCATAGATGTGGTAGTTTTGAGTCTACATCCCCAATCATGTCCGCCTCAACCCATGTGTTCAAGCAGTTGCTTTTCTTCTGTTTCTACTCCTGTAGTTCTTCCTCTGAATGTGGGTAGTGTTCTTTTCCATAAATCCCTCAGAATTGTCCAGGGTCATTGCATTGTTGCTAGTACAGAAGTTCATTACATTCTATTTTACCACAGTGTATTGGTC
This sequence comes from Gracilinanus agilis, assembly GCF_016433145.1. NCBI lineage: Eukaryota > Metazoa > Chordata > Mammalia > Didelphimorphia > Didelphidae > Gracilinanus > Gracilinanus agilis. The sequence goes on along the minus strand of NW_025387677.1, from coordinate 7,897 downwards.
TCAGTGTACAATGTTCTTCTGGCTCTGCTCCTTTCACTCTGCATCAATTTCTGGAGGTCTTTCCAGTTCACATGGAATTCCTCCAGTTTATTATTCCTTTGAGCACAATAGTATTCCATCACCAGCATATACCACAATTTGTTCAGCCATTCCCCAATTGAAGGACATACCCTCCTTTTCCAGTTTTTTGTCACCACAAAAAGCACAGCTATAAATATTTTCGTACAAGTCTGTTTATCTATGATCTCTTTGGGGTATAAACCCAACAATGGTATGCTGGATCAAAGGGCAGGCATTTTTTTGTAGCCCTTTGAGCATAGTTCCAAATTGCCAGCCAGAATGGTTGGATCAGTTCACAACTCCACCAGCAATGCATTAATGTCCCAGTTTTGCCACATCCCCTCCAGCATGTATTACTCTCCCCTTCTTTCATTTTAGCCAATCTGCTAGGTGTGAGGTGATACCTCAGAGTTATTTTCATTTGCATTTCTCTAATTATTAGAGATTTAGAACACTTTCTCATGTGCTTATTGATACTTTTGATTTCTTTGTCTAAAAATTGCCTATTCATGTCTCTTGCCCATTTATCAAATGGGGAATGGCTTGATTTTTTATACAATTGGTTTAACTCCTTGTATATTTAAGTAATTAGACCCCTGTCAGAGTTTTTTGTTATAAAGATTTTTTCCCAATTTGTTGTTTCCCTTCTGATTTTGGCTACATTGTTTTTGTTTGTACAAAAGCTTTTTAGGCTGATATAATAAAAATCATTTATTTTACATTTTGTAATTTTCTCTAACTCTTGCTTGGTTTTAAAATCTTTCCTTTCCCAGAGATCTGACAAGAAAACTATTCTATGTTCACTTAACTTATTTATAATTTCCCTCTTTATATTCAAGTCATTCACCGATTCTGAATTTATCTTGGTGTAGGGTGTGAGATGTTGATCTAAACCTAATCTCTCCCATATTGTTTTCCAAATTTCCCAGCAGTTTTTGTCAAATAGTGGATACATGTCCCAAAAGTTGGGCTCTTTGGGTTTATCACACACTGTCTTGCTGATGTCACTTACCCAAGTCTATTCCACTGATCCTCCCTTCTATCTCTTATCCAGTACCATACAGTTTTGATGACCGCTGTTTTATAGTACAGTTTAATATCTGGTACTGCTAGGCCCCCTTCCTTCATATTTTTTTTTATTATTTCCCTTGATATTCTTGATCTTTTGTTATTCCAGATGAACTTTTTTATAGTTTTTCCTAATTCAGTAAAAAAGTTTTTTGGTAGTTTGATAGGTATGGCGCTAAATAGGTAAATTAATTTGGGTAGAATGGTCATTTTTATTATGTTAGCTTGTCCTACCCATGAGCAATCAATGTTTTTCCAATTGTTTAGATCTAGTTTTAATTGTTTGGAAAGTTTTTTGTAGTTATGTTCGTATAATTTCTGTGTTTGTTTTGGTAGATAGATTCCTAAGTATTTTATATTGTCTAGGGTGACTTTAAATGGTGTTTCTCTTTCTACTTCTTGCTGCTGTGATGTTTTGGAAATATATAGAAATGCTGATGATTTATGTGCATTTATTTTGTATCCTGCAACTTTGCTAAAGTTGTTGATTATTTCTACAAGTTTCTTAGTTGATTCTCTAGGATTTTTTAAGTAGACCATCATATCATCTGCAAAGAGTGATAGCTTAGTCTCCTCTTTGCCTATTTTGATATCTTCAATTTCTTTTTCTTCTCTAATTGCTACTGCTAGTGTTTCTAGAACAATGTTAAATAATAGAGGAGATAATGGGCATCCTTTGTTTCACTTCTGATCTTATTGGAAAGGCTTCTAATTTATCCCCATTGCATATGATGCTTGTTGATGGTTTTAGGTATATACTGTTTATCATTTTTAGGAAAGGACCTTCTATTCCTATACTTTTCAGTGTTTTCAATAGGAATGGATGCTGTATTTTGTCAAAGGTTTTTTCAGCATCTATTGAGACAATCATGTGATTTTTGTTTGTTAGATTGTTGATATGGTCAATTATGTGAATGGTTTGGCTAGAATATTCTTAAAGGATGTAGGACTTGATCTGAATCTAGGGTAAAGCAATATCCTAGGTGCAGAGAATGGAAGAAACATGAGCAAGGACAGGGACAAGAAAGGACACAGGGTTTGAGCAACTGAAAATAATGGCTAGATAAAAGTAGAGTCTTCTGGAGAGCAGTTCATAATAATAGAACTTAGAAAGGGGTGGGACAAGATAACAGAGAGTCTTGAAAGTTAAGGAAAGAAAATTGGTTTCAATGTGATGGAAAACACATAGGGAACAAGGAAAATATGATCAAAGCTTCAAGTTGAGGTTCTTTGCAAACTTTTCATGCCAGAAAGACTCCCTAAATAGTCTTTGCTACATGCCAACCCACAGTATCTTTCATAGCTCCTTTCTGAGGCCATAAGAAAACATACTGTTGCATAATTTGTTTCAATTTGCTCTTTAAAAAAGTTTCTCTGCCCACTTACCTTATGGTTACCTCCCTTAATGTACCCAACAGTACCCTCACATGCAAATTTGCTCAGATCTCCATTTTTTTTTTATCATCCTACTTGTTTCTTCTAGATACACCCTGTTTCTGGAACACCTTGTTTCTAGAGTCCTCAAAGCTTTCTTGCCTTCAGTTAAGCAGTCCCTACAATCTTCTTCAGTCTAGAAGCTTGCTCTAATGGAAATTAAGTAGCAAATTCCCTCTGATCTAAAACTAAAAAAAATACAATTTTAATATATAAATACATGTTTACCTTATTTACATACCTTCACTTAAAGAATTGAATATGCAAACTATAGGCCAGTGAGCTTGACTTTAAGTCCTGGGAAAGTTCTGGAACAGATCATTAAAGAGTTGGTTGTTAAACATCTAGATAGGGAAAGTAGTAATTAAATAAGCCAGGCTGGTTTCATCAGGAACAAATCATGGAGCTCAGTGGATTAAGAGCCAAGCCTAGAGATGGGAAGCTCTGGTTTCAAATCTGGCTTCAGACAATTCCTAGCTATACGACTCGGGGCAAGTCACTTCACCCCCATTGCCTAGCCCTTAACTGTTTTTCTGCCTAGGAACTAATACACAGTATTTTTTAAAAATCCTTACCTTCTGTCATAGAATCAATACTATTGGTTCTAAGGCAGAAGAGTGGTAAGGGCTAGACAGTGAGGGATAAGAGACTTCCCCAGGGTAACACAGCAAGGATGTGTCTGAGATCAATACATAATATTGAGTTTAAGATATAAGGTAAGGGTTTTTTTTTAAAAAATCATGTTAGTGAAAGCATGTGGTATATCCTATATCAGATTATTTGCCACATCAGGGAAGGGGGGAAGGGAGGGAGGAAGAAAAACTAAAATGAAAAATCTCAGAAAAAGATTGTCAAAAATGGTTTCTACTTGTAACTGAAAAAAAATAATTTTTAAAAGAATGGATTATGTCAGACCAGCCTCATTTTCACTTTTGAAAGGATTCCTAAGATAGTAGGTGAGGGAATATGGAGGATACAATTTACTTCAATTTTACCAAGAATACTGACAAAACATTTTATGTTATTGTCATTGACAAATGTGAGAAATAAGGATTACATGGTAATAGAGTCAGGTCACTACAAAACTGTTTAGATGGCCCAGATTCAGAGTTGTTGTTAATGGCTTATTCTCAATGAAGCAGAAGGTCTCTAGTGAAGTATCCCAGTGATCTTGCTGATTAATATTTTTATCTATGATTTGCATAATGGTATAGCCCATCTACTCATAAATGTTGCAGAAGACAAAAAAAAATGGGAGGGATTGCTAATACATTAGATAACAGAGTCATGATCCAAAAGGAAATTGACAGGCTAGAGTACTGAGTTGAATCTCTGAACGGAACATTCAAAAAGGATAAATATAAAGTCTTACATTTCAGTACTAAAAAACTTGACAGGTATAAGCTGGAAGAACCATGGTTAGATAGCCATCATTCTGAAAAAGATCTTGGGGTGATGGTGTATTTGTAAGTTTGATGTGAGTAAGCAATGTGATGTGGTAGCTTAAAAAAATACCTAATGTGATCTTAGCCTGAATTAAAAGGGGCATAGCTTCCAAGGATAGGGGACTAATAGTTGCACTGTACTCTTCATTCGTTCTCATCTGGAGCATTGTGTTCACTTCAGAGAATTATGGCTTAAGAAGAATATTGATAAACTGAGAATTCAGAGGCAGGCCACCAAGACAATGAAGGGCCTTGAATCTATGCTACATGAGAACTGGTTGAAGGCACTGGGCATGTTTAGTTGAAAGAAGAAGGCACTCAGGGGATGTGGTAAATGACTTCAAATACTTGAAGGACCATTTGAAGTAGAGGAAGAATTAATATTACACTGCTTGGCCCCAAACGAGAAAACAAGCTGTAAAGGGTAGAAGTTACAAAGAGGTAAATTTATTACTGCCATGAGGAAAAACTTCCCAACAATCATTTGTCCCAAAATGGAATGGCTTGTCTCAAGAGGTAGTAGATTTTCCTTCTTGAGATGTCTTAAAGCAGAGACTAGAAGATGACTTGTTGGGTTTATTATAGTGGAGATTCTTTTAATTTAGTGAACTGGAATAAATGGTCACTGAGGTCTCTTTCCACTATCAAAAAATCCCGTTGTTCTATATTTCTTTTGTGTGCAAGTAACTTTAAATTCAATGAAAACTAATTTCATGTTTGGCTTATAGAAGAAAATTCATTACTTCATAATTTCATTACATAGCGATCGATCTGTCTGCAAATATCAATAGAGATCATTTTTGCTAGATCTATATCATGTCTCATATAAAGATGCTTTAATAAAAGTTTTTTATAATGATAGTATTTTTGAATGGTAAATGAAGAATGAATCATAAAACATTTATTAAGCACTTACTATATGCCAGGAACTGTACTAAATGCTGGAAATACAAAAAGAAAGAAGGAGGCAGAGGAGGGCCATACTAGCATTACTAACATCACATCAAGGAAGGAGCAAGCAGAGTCTAGAACCACTGTTGTTACTGGATATTCTTTACTTTATTCTCCTATCTCCAAGAAGAATATCAGGAAAGAAAGATGTCCATACTTCAAAGATCTTTTCATCTAAGGGAATATAATAAGGGATTCCGAACTGAAATCATTTCCTTGATCACTCCCAAGGTAAGGGTAACAAAGGGAGTTTACCCAGTTTGGCTCACTTCTCCTAAATGCTGATTATCCAAAAGACTATCACGGATAATTAGGAAACCTCTTTATCAAATAAAATGCTGAACTACTTCCCTGACTATTTGGCCCCTATTCAAGACAGAGAATCATGAGTTCAGTCACCCAAGAGTCAAATAGAGTCAAATCTCTGTTTCCATGTATAGCATTCATCCTGAGCTGTCCCTCAGGAAAATTGCCTCAGGCCTGTGAGGAACCAGGGTTACTGGATGGCCAGTAAGTGACTTGTAAGCCTGGTTCCAAGCAAGTTAAGGCAATGATCACAATGATGAAATGTCCATGCCTCTTCAGCATATGTTGCCAAACTAAGATGAGTTACAAAACCACATGTCTTGCAATAGGGCTAACCATTTCCTAGACATAGGGGTTAATTGTGATTTTTAATGGTAATTAGCCAAAAAAGACTTGCTTTTGATCTGTGACTCTTCTACTTACTGCCTGTGTGACTTGTGCTAGATTTTCTCTAAACTCCCATACAACTCTAAAGATATGATGACTTTCTTTTCTCTTAGCATCTCTTCTCAAGCTCTCTCCAACTTCAAATAGGAACTGATAACCAATTCATCTTTATCTTCCCTTTAGATCTCATCTCAGTTGTCACTTCCTACTGGAAGACTTTCCTGATCTCCCTTCTAAAACTATAGAGCATTTACTTATCTCTATACATATATCCTGTGTCCTGCTCCTCCCTCACTAGAATATAAGCTCTCTGAGGGCAGACATTACTTTATTTTTTTTTTGTCTCTGTACCCTCAGAACCTACAAAACATCTTTCACATAGCAGATGTTTAATTAAGATTGTATCAAATTAATTGTGCCTTATAAATATAGCTGATGAAATCATTCATGAAGTTGAATAAAAAATCTTTAATAGCTAATAATCTTCACACCTTTATACACTTTATATATTTTAAATTTAGCCTATGGCATGATGTTACCTTCTAAAAGACATATAGACTATCACAAAGACACTCCACAAACAAGCTTCAACCTACCTTTCTAGTCTTATCCTATTTTATGAACTTTATGTCAAAGTTTTACAGTTGGTTTATGCCAAAGTTTTACACATCTGAAAGATTCTTCTATTAAAAGTCCTTCCTTTTTTTCTTTAGCTCTTGATACCTGAGATTGGGTTAATTAGTCCATGGTAGACAAACGTAGACATCTTAGTGTGCTCAACAGAACTTGAGTCAGAAAACACTGCTCTACTGGCCAACCAGAAATACAGAAATAAGTCCAATAGAGATTATCAAGACTCAGGTCATGAGACTAGTGAATGTCAGAGGCAAGGCTATATAACACAGAGTTCTTGTCTCTTGCTTGCTGTAGTGAACTGCATTTTCTCAGAAAGGAACACTATGATTCTTCTTGAACTATGTTGTCAGTAAGCAGCTCTAGTCAACATTGTGGTCTAATTTTTTTAATGTAAAATATTCCAAAATTATGAAAATAAAAGTGCACTTTTCAAGGAAAATCAGGAAATCACTTCTTTAAAATATTTATTCTCATTATTTTAAAGTTAAAACTGGTTTTTAGATCATTGTTATTCCATTAAAAAAATAATGCAGAAACTATAGAAAAAAAGATCATTGTTCTCAAAATCAAGTTTGTCTTTTTCAGATTTTGATTCAGATTTGAGACTTGTGATTTCACTGGCAGAGATGTTTTTTTTTTCCATTCCCTTCATGACTTGGTAGAAGATTTCAAGAGTTGATACAGCCAAAAACATTCATTATCTTGTGGCCTTGAGGCTTCAGAGGAGGTACTTTGGGAGAAGGGGGGGTGCAGATTATATAATCAAAACTTACTTTCTCCTTCTAGGACCACAGATCTGAAGCTGGAAGAAAACTCTTTAGTGTTTTAGTGTTATTACAATTCATATTATTAGATATTAGAGATGTTAGAGATAAAGGAAGGAATTTTAGTCTGGGGAACTAAAGAGGTTTGTGAAGTTCAGGTAAGTTGTAATGTCAGAGCTAGAATTTAGATCAAAGTCCTCAGAAAAGTGAGAACATTTCAAATGGTATAGCCACCTTTGTATAGGTAGATCTATTGCCTATTAAATTAAATTAAAGGAGAAGACTCCTAAATATATGTATATATATATATATATCCTCAAAAGGTCAAAGGAAAAAGAGAGGTACTACAATCGTAGCACTTTTTGTGCTAACCAAAAAAAAAAAAAAAAAAAAAGAGAGAGAGAAAATGAAATGACTATCTAGTGATTATAAAATAGCTAAACAAACTATGTTAATTGACTCTATTGAATGAAAATTGTACATTAATATAAGAATTCAGAGAAACATAGGAAGACTCATAAGAAGTATCATATAACTGAGCAAAACCAGAGGAAGAATATATACAATGACCATTATAATATAAAATGTAACAGCACTAAAATAAACTCAGATTAATTTTGGCTAACCTTGGTCCTAGAAAAATCAACAATGAAACACATGTCCCTGTTCTTTGTAAAGATCTGAGAAGCTATGGGTGCCATACATATTCATTGTCAAACAGTCCTTTTATATTATGCATAAAATTCATTGTCAAACAGTCCTTTTATATTATGCATAACATTTTATGCATAATATAAAAGGACTGTTTGACAATTTTGACAATATATCATATATTATATATAATAT
>NW_025387676.1:0-3813 GCF_016433145.1 Gracilinanus agilis | reverse complement strand
TATAATAATTCCATGTTAATTATACTATTAATTTATATTTCTATTAATTACTATAAATTACTATTGTGAGGATAAAATTAAATAGTATATAAATTTTTTTTCTTTACATACCTTAAGGCACTAAATGCTGATGTTTTTTATAGGTATTTTGGACCCCAATGCCTCAAAGATTATCTGGATCAACCCCCTCATTTTACAGAGGAAGAAACAGATCCAGGTAATTGAAATGACTTGCCATTTAGAGTTGCCAGCTATTAGGTGTCAGAATTAAGGGACTCAAACCTGTATTTTCTCATTCGAGATCCAGTCCTCTTTCGATTATATCTTGGTTAAGTCACTTAATTTTTTCTGAGCCTCAGCCAAAGAATCTGAGGTAAGACAGACAAAATTATCCTGACTTCATTATCAAATATTTATTGAGTGCCTACGTTGTGCAGGGCCTTCATTATACTAGGCAGTGAGGCCCAGATGATTTCTAAGTTCCTTTCCAGCCCTAAAATTTTATGGTTTTACCCCTTCACCAAGGCACATCCCTTTCTGCCTAGCAAAGCCATCTTAGATTTGTCTGCTGGGATAAACAGAGCATGAGGGACAACACATGAAAACATAAAGAAAGTCTGTTTGACTGCTGCCTAAATGATGTCCAGCTGGAAATAATGCTGCCCATCCTCTAGCTGGACTCCAAAATGCCAGCAGCAGGCTTCCATCCTCAACATGTGCCTACAACTCCCATTAATGTCAAGAGAAGCATGCATGAATGGAGGCAGGGTGCTGGGAGTGCAGTAAATGACCTTTGGTCCTCAGGAGAGTAAGAAACTGACAGCTTCATTTATAGTAAAAACAGAAAAGACAATGCCTATCCTGGTTTTGATTTGCAATATAAAGCTTCCACAAATGTTCTTATATATCAAAGCATATAAGTCAACCATCCATTTTTCCTCCCTATCATCAGTACCTACCATAGTGTCTTCCATATAGCAGACAGTTAATTGAATTGAATTTCAAGTTTTTTTAAAAGCTTTTCTTAAATTGAAGTTGACTTAATGCATTGGGCGTATGAGCAGATGGTCCCACCTCACTCTCACTTTAAGACACTTCCAGCCAGGAAGCAGTTATGGAACCAAAAGCACTTAACTAGGGGGTGGGGAATCTAGATCCTAGTCTTAATTCTTCTGTCATGTGGCCTTAAGCAAATCATTTCATTTTTCTGGGCCTTGGCTTTCACCCAGTCTATAATAAGGTTATCATGAAGCTCAAATAAGGTATCCTATGTGATAGCACAAAGGGCTATGCAGATGTACATATAGTGATTATGTACCAACAGAGCCTCTTCTGACCAGCTGTTAGACCAGATGTTAAACAACAGGAATCTCAGTGGGATCATAAGTTATCCTGCTATTGAGGGTCCCCCTACTGCAGAATTAAGCATAGGTCAAATGCTGAATTTCAACAGAAGAAATTTTAGGTTGACTGATACATCAAAGTGATTTGTACTCTGAGATATATAGTACTTGGAGTTCTACATATCAACTGCCTAATACAGTGTGTGATCCATTTATAAGACCTAGTAAAATGAGTTTTGTTTTTTTAAATAAAATGAGATCTTTGATTTATCAAAATAAGATTATGACTATAACACACAAACCTTTCAGGGAAAAACAGTATTTACACAAAAGTTTAGTTTAGAAAGTATTCTTTTAAAAACATCTGGGTAAGATAGGCAAATCCCTTGTTCCCATTTTCTATCTACAGAAATGGAGAGTACATGTCTGTAAATGGCTTGCCAATTACAGATCAACCTTCTAAAAATAAAAAGAGTAGCTGATAAATTTTTTACTTCTCTTGATGATTATTTCATTATTCAAAGGCTAGTGCAAGCCATGAAAAGAATAATCATTCTGAACTCCATGCTGACCACTGTCAAGGAATTGGTTGCCAAAGTAAAAATAGAAGGAATTCTGAAAGGTGACAACCACAGAATCTAGTAGTTCTTCAGAGAGAAGGGAAGGATGTGTATAATCTGACCTACTAGATCTAAGGGCGACAGTTTTCAAAGAGTTCATGGAAAAAACAGCTGGAATCTCATGGCCTGAAATTCTTCAGGACAAGTCAATTCTAAAAAGTTAAATGCTTTGAAAAACAAAATTCTAGTGACACAAACAGAAATTGCTCCAATGAGAAATAAAAAAGAGGGGCTTTTTAAAGGTATCTATGTAGGCACAAGAGTAGCTCATCATCCCACTTGGATTTATAAAGCATATATATATTAGGAACAAGAGCAAAAAAAATGAGCCAGTCTTATAGTATAAGGGATGCTAAAGTCCAGAATTAACTTAGATTGGCAATAAATAGTAAAGACGACGAAGAAAGGGAATTTTTCCCAATTATATTAAGGACAAGAGGAAGATCAAATAAAGCACAAGGTTGCTGCTTAGGAAGAATAGGAACATGATAATAGTTGACAGACAAGATAGAATATATTCAGTGCTTGTTTGCTTCCATTGTTGGTGCCACTGAAAATGGTTTTCCAAATGGGAAGTAAAGAACAAAATTAGTAAATAATTGAAACTAATGATAAGGAAGAGATGATAAGAAGGCACTTGATTTTCTCAAAGACTTCAATAGACCTGGATGGTCTATATATCAGAACACTAAGAATACTTAAAGACATGTTTTTTCTAAGCTACTATCAATTATCTTAGAAAAGTCATGGAGAATGGGAAAGGTGCCACAAGAATGGAGAGGGGAAAATATTGCTGTGACTTTGATTAATAACACAATTTTAGAACACAGAGGAAGCTTAGTGAGAAATTTTAAAAAAAAAAGGAAGCAAAGATCACTAAGAACTAGAAAGGTTTCAGTCACAAAACATGCTAATGTTGTCACTTTTTAATTTTTTTCAAGTTACTAAAAATTTAGGTTAGAGAATGCCATAGATAAATTACATAACAAGAAATGTAGTATCTTTTATGGTAGCCTTCAGAAAACAAACAAACAAACAAACAAACAAAAAATAAAAATGAAACACAGAGATATGGACTAGATTTCAAATCAGTTAGCTGGGGGCAGGTAGGTGATTCCATGGATAGAAAGCCAGGCCTGGAGGCAAGAGATCTTGGTTTCAAATCTGACCTCAGATACTTCCTAGCTGTGTGACCCTGGACAATTCACTTAACCCCAATTGCCTAGCCCTTACTGTTCCTTCAGTCTTAGAACCTATACTAAGTATCAATTCTAACACAGAAATTGCAGGCTTTAAAAAAAAAGAAAGGTGGATATAGTACCTGAATGGATGACTAGACCTCAAAAATGATGATTAATAGACTGAGTAGAACCTAGAAAGAGATCTCTAGTGAAATACTCCTCTAGTGAAACACATATGCCCTACCCAATTCTTCCAATAGACTTTGTATGTTTATGAAAGCGTGTACACCAGGTTTATGTGGGGAATGTCTTCAAGTTACTGTTTTTACTATGTACCTTAATAAATGCCTTTCCTGAGAGTTAATTGTGTCTACTTGGTGATTGCTAATGGAAAGTCTACAGGAGGGGGCTCATGAACTATATAAGGAATGGGTATCCAACATTAAACATTGTAAGTGTCTAGTTGGAGAAGTCTAGGAGGAGTACTAGACAAATATGGTTTGAAGAAATTGGACACATTTACTCTGGAGAAAAACTTACAGGACTATTTTTTAAAGGATAAGTGATTAATTCTATGTGATCCTAGAAAATAAAACTAGAAGCAATGGCCAGAAATTGCAAAAGGGCAGAATTTTAATTCATCTAGGAGACTACTTACTATTTATAATT
>NW_025387675.1:0-8953 GCF_016433145.1 Gracilinanus agilis | reverse complement strand
GTATTGGCTCCTTGGTGGAAGAGTGGTAAGGGTGGGCAATGGGGATCAAGTGACTTGCCCAGGGTCACACAGATGGGAAGTGTCTGAGGCCAGATTTGAACCTAGGACCTCCCATCTCTAGACCTGACTCTCAATCCACTGAGTTACCCAGCTGCCCCCTGGTATTTATTTTAAATGGTAACAAGTACAAAGATCTGACCATGCCATTCCTCTCCTCAATAAACTGAAATATTACTTTGGTTTTCCATTTATCTGGTCTGGGACGACTGGAAGAATTTTTTTTTTGATTCATTTAAATTGTACTGGAGAGCTTTCTCTTCTGTTTTCTTTGCTTTCCTCCTTCCATTTACCTGTTAGGATTTGAATTCCCATTTTGATTTCAGTTTAAGTGGGTGATATGCAGATTCCACATCTTATGCCATCTGTTTCTGTGTTATTTCACTGCTAAACAGTTGCCTGTATGATGTTCAGGTCTGCATGGGGGGTAGTTTTATGAATTAAAGTTCCACTAAGACAAAAACATTAATAATTGGAGCAAAGTTCCCTGCAATTTGGCTACTTTAGCAGTTTATTTTGGTCTTATAACAGGCTTACCATCTGTATCTATATGAGTTCTGAGGAGAGCACAGCTTTTCAAGATTGTTAATAAGAATTTTCTTCTATTACTAATTCACTTTCTCACTATATCTAGACTATTATAAGACTAAGATTATAGCTCAAGAAAATTTAAATAATCGATATCTATAACATCATGATATTATTTTAACTGACCTCTGGGGGAAGTGGTAGTAGCTACGTAAACTGAAGAAAGGAATCACAGAAAATGACATTTGAATTGTACCTAAAATTTTTCATAAACTTGATTTTGTATAATTCACAAAAACATTCTCAGGAATGCCAGAAATTGAGATGTCCAGGCTCTTTGTCTCTCTAAAAGTAGTAGATGAGAACTAACAAATTAGAACAAATAATATTTTTAACTTTCTGGATATGTCATTTTGGGATTTCATGTAATGCATGACATTGCTGGAGAAGGATTATATTTTGGTGGTGGTTGTTATTTTTATAACAAAATACAAACAACCTGATGAGATCTCTTACCATAATTTTAAGCATTAAAATAAATTAAGTATTGTATTCCTGGGATGGCATCAAAGGTTCATAGATTTGGAATTATAAGGAGTTTCAGACACAATTAAAACTTAAAATGTCAGAGAGTTTAAGTGAAATATGGAACAGATATGGGATGTGAACACAGGTTCTCTTATTCCATATCTAGCACTTTTACCACGATGCTTTATTATTTGACCCTGCTTTTTATTTTATTGCCCCAGTGAACTGGGACAAGTAAGTTCCCCTCCATGGGCCTCAGTTTCCTCCTCTGTAAAGTGAGGTTGGGCTAGATGACCTCTAAGATCCCTTTCAGTGCTTCTTTTATGATCCTATGTTCTTGTGATCTTCCTAGAGATATATTCTTTCGCATCTGATTCTCTCTCTCTCTCTCTCTCTCTCTCTCTCTCTCTCTCNTCTAAGATCCCTTTCAGTGCTTCTTTTATGATCCTATGTTCTTGTGATCTTCCTAAAGATATATTCTTTCCCATCTGATTCTCTCTCTCTCTCTCTCTCTCTCTCTCTCTCTCTCTCTCTCTCTCTCTCTCTCTCTCTCTCTCTCTCACACACACACACACACATATAAATTCAACCTCCAATTGCTTAGGCTTTAATATACATCACAGTTACTGATTATTTTATTTATTAACAGTGTAATAAACAATGACATAAAGACATAAATAAGAAATGACAAGGAGGATGATTTCAGAAAAATCTGGAAAGACTTACATGAACTGTTTCAAAGTGAAGTGAGCAGAACCAGAAGAACATTGTACACAGTGATAGCAATATTTTTTAATGAACAAATGAGCACGACCTATTTATTCTTAGCAATGCAGTGATCCAAGACAATTCCAGAGACTGGTGATGAAAAATGTCATCTGCCCTCTTAGAAGAAACTGATGGAGTCCAAATGTAGACTGAAAAATACTATATTTCATTTTCTTTCAACTTTATTTTTTCATTTGAGTTCTCTTCCATGAAACAACTCATATGAAAAAATGTTTTACGTTATTGCACATGTAATATCTATAATAGATTGCTTACTGTTTCAGGGAGAGGGAAGGGGTATCTGTTATCCTATTATTTATAAATTGGATTTTTTTCAAATCATTTGGAGGTTTTTCCAAAACATTCAGCTAATTCCTGGCAGCATTTAAGTCTATTAACTAAGGTTTTTTTTCTTTTGCTCAGAGTACACTGAGACTAAGTAAGGTATAGCTCCAGTAAATTTTACTTTCGAAAAATCTATTGGTGAAGATGTAATTAAGGAATTCATAAGGGTAAAAAATGATAGCACCTAATATATTTCTTATCTGTCTTTGTTTAATTATTATTAATATTAACTTTAAAATAGAGATCATTGATTCCCTTTGTCCAGCAGTTGTTGAACTTCCTTATTTTGCTAGGGAATCCAGAAGCAGTACACAGTCTTAAATACTTGGGGAATTGTGGGATCTTGAAGTTTCTCTGTTAAAGCTCTGTATGATCTTTCTTTGACACCACCTAATGAGATTTCTGAGTTGAGGATTTCCTTTTAAAAAGAAAGGGGGAAAATCATCATTCTGCTATTTCCTTCAGATATACTGTATATACCCTGATATTATTTTTTCAACTGCTCTTTTCCAGGTCATTGCATTTAACTATAATTTTTTTCTATTTGAACAGAAAATCCAGTATCTTATCCTTTATATTGGCTTCTGATTCAATTTCGCTGGTCTTCCAACTCCTGAATTCTTGCCTGTGTCAAGTAAATGCTCAAGGCATTATTTGTCATTTCTGTTAAGACTGCCTCATTAAAGAGCATGCCATTTGCTTCTGAGATACCTCATTTTTGTTCAAATCTAAATCCTAATACTTGCAAAGTACTCCTGACGTAATCTACAATTTATTGTTTGCATGAAACTATTTATATTTATAGTTTTTCCATTTTCATGAAGATTTATCAGAATTTCTTATCATTTTACTTTTTGTTTTTTCAAGTGGTTCTCCCCATCTTTGCCAGGCAAGAAGTACAGTGGTCACTCATGGACCTGATCCTAATACTGATGAGCCCAGAGGCTTTGACTAAAAAGAAAGAACACAAACAGGTTCTCTCTAACAGGAAGCATCAGTTTCATGGGCTATCCTGTTTTGCAGTGTTCATGATAAGCATTTGTAAAAAGCCCATCGAGATGACAATTGCAAACTACATAAAATATATTTTTCAGAAGATTAAAAGTTAAGAAATACTATGATGAACCTGGCAAGGCTCTCCCAATTAAATCAATTTACTGTTTAATATTCAGTTACTTCAGGGCAAAGGTAAATTGTAGGTAATAAAGGTTGAAAAATTAATTGAAAAATATGACTTACAGAACTCATAGAAACACTATACCTGTATATGGTGAATGTATTCTTCAGCTGAGGAGAACATTGGGAAGGACTAGACATGGCTGGCACAGAATAACATCACAAAACTTATTCTGATTGTATTTTAAGAGAGAGCTGACTGGTTATCAAAGTGAAAATAATTTCCAAATCACATCACCCTCCTGTGTATATAGTTAGATCATTGACTTCTTAGATCAAATAAAATAAAATCCAAATGAGAAGATATGGCAAGTAAATAAAAATTCTAATTTAATCTTTTTAAACTAGTCATTAAAAATGAAAAATGGGAATTGGATAAAAGTAAAGACATTGACATAGACCATCACCATTTAAAATTTTTAACTGACAAAACTGAATTCACATAAAGAGGGGATCAACGAAGTGCCTAGAAATGGCCTTAGCAAACAAGTACTCATTTTCCTTTCCAAACAAAGAGGGCAAATAAGGGCAACTGCAGACTAGAATTTAAACTGACTTGTAAAATTTTATAGAAGAGTATTCTGGAAGATTATAAGCACTTCTCAAGAGTGATTCATGATAGAGGGGAAAAAAGGTTTATAAAATGCTTTGAGAGACCCAAGTAATCCAGATCAACGTCAAAATAACTGATGATGAAGCTAGAAGGAGCATAACAAATAGGAAAACTTGATTGGATCTATTATATCATTTTAATAAACTATTCTCTCCATTGCTAGTATTAGGAATATTACATTTGGGTTATACTGCATGAGGAAACAGAAATAGCATTAAAGAAAAACTAAAACATTTTTTGTGTTAGATTATGAATAATTTTATCAATTTTTAATATATCTGAAAGGAAATAATCACTACTTATTAAAAATATATAGGTTTTGTTATTACCATAATAAGGAGACTGAGAAAGCATCAATAACTACTGGGCCCATCTGGCATAGTTTCCATTTTTCTGATTTTTTTAATGTAGTCTTCACAGGTACTGACAATATCTATGATGAAAGTATGAGGAGGGAACAGAGAAATATTCAACATTCATAAATAATTTTCAATAACAGACCACATCTTTGTAGTCATAGCTGACATTGTAGTCAATGACTGAAAGCCACAGAGAATACAAGATCCTGCTGTTCTGACTGTTGTCTATAAAAAGCATTTGATTTACTAGAGTAAAATATTACCTTAAAGTATATCTTGCAATGAGATATCTATCACACATCTCAGATAATATTCTGGGAAATAAATAACCACAAAGATGCCCTGATTCAATTACTCTCCAATTTTTAAAGTTCAGTAAAGGATATTACAAGAAAAAGATATTTCCTTGCTGGAGGTTTTTGCCATGGTTTTGGAGGATATTCACTGCTGAGAACAAAAGGAAGAAAGATTCCCCAGACGGTGAGGTTTTCCATATGCTCCTACTTACAGATGACATTTTACTGATTGCATCAAACTCCCATAAATGGCAGAGCCTCCAAAATGAGAGCCGTCATTACTCAATAGTTGAGTCTAACTATCCACAAATTATGATCCAAAGATAACCTCATCCAGTGACCCTCCGATCATTAATATCAAGTGAGGCATAACACAGACATGCAAGTGCTCTTCAAATATGACTTCACTACCATCATGGAGGAGATCCTTTGCAGATTCCAAGCCAAGCAGGAATTTCCTATAAATAATGATATCTTCCAGATACTTTTTGTGGACTGACATTCTGATGATTCCATCAAGTCCTGGACTAGAGCAGAGGCTCCTAAATGAGATTTGTGATTTCTCAGAAAAATGTCCATTATATGAATGATGATATAAAGGTGAGAAGTACCATAGCATAGTGGATAGAGAAGTGAATATGGATTTCAGAGGACCTGGGCTCGAATCCCACTTCCCATTCATAGTAGTTGTTATAATCTTTGGCAAGACATTTAATTTCTTTGTATTCCAGTTGTCTCATTTATAACATTTTGGGATAGTGAACTCAATGGCCTTTAACATACAATTTAGTTCTCAATTCACTCTAATCAATTTATTTTATAATCATCTACTGTATACAACTTATAGTTGATTAGTATATTTTCATGTATATTTCTTAAACATTGCAAATGGAAAATGTCTTGGGCTCGGAATGGTAAAGGAGGAGTAGAGTGGACTGGATCATTTTTGGGGAAATAGTTCTTTTAATAATACTGAACATCCTCTTGATACAAGGGTCCTTCTTTGTTAACAATAATATTTTACTGGAGTCATGGAATATTGTACACAACCTTTAACAGTCAATATGAAATGATATTTCTGAAGTGTTTTGCATAGTGTCTGGCACATAGCTGATGCTTAGTAAATGCTTATTCCCTGCCCCCTTTACCAGGAATTATAGTTGAGGACTTCTCTAGGACAAGAGAAAGGTATGTGGTGGATATAGGAAAGTTCCATTACAAAGGAGGGATAATGAGGGATAAGTGGTGTAAAGGATTCTTTCAAGTAAATATATAATAAAAATGAATATGGCTGGGATGTAAAGCTACGTGCTTCACTAGTATACTCAAAATGTCAAGAAAACTTGAGGAAGGCTTCCAGTACATTGGGTATACCTCTATGTGGCAAAATTATGGAAGGATATCAATGAGAGTTTCATAGAATTGGTACAAAGTATGACCTGCATCATTGGAGAAAATATGCATATTGATGACAATACATATGTATTTGAATATTAAAAATATTTGAGTATATGTTGAAACAAAATGAAATCCAACATGTAAAAATGGAAATCTTTTTGATGAAGAGATTAAAAAATCAACTAATATTTTATAATTAAAATACAGAGAAAGGTGTCTTGAATCAAAATTTAGCCCAAACATGGTAAATTCAAAAATTGTTCTTTCCTGTTACATGGGTCTTTAATTGATGAAGTTGAAGAAAAAAAATAAGAGGTGTTCTGGTGGAGCATTTACTTGACTTGATTTAGTCAGGAAAGATCTGGGTTTGACTCCTGACTGTGACTTTTACTAGCCATATAACCATGGACAAATCCCTCAACCTCTTTGAGCATCAGGTTCTTCATTTGGAAAAAAAAAAGAAATGAAAAAAGTGATTAAAAACAAACCTATGTATAAAAACTCCCTACTTCTCAGGTTTGATGTGAATCAAATAATCTATGTAAGATGTTTTTCAAACCTTAAGAAAAATATAAACATCAATCAATTAGTTCATACGGCTAATGACAATAAGATTAATAAGAATGGCTATAAATAGTTCCATCTTTATCATCACCCACAATCCCATTACTAGCAATTCTGATGCCTGGGGAAAGTTCCACATAGCTGTCATTTCAGAAAGAGAAGTAGGCACCCTTTATTTAACTGAGGTCATTGCATATAGTCTACAAACCCTAGATTCCTCCAATTTTGGTATTGATAATAGTTGGTAAGAAGTATGGTGGTAGATGAATGAAAAAAAAGCATTTATTAGTTTCCCATGTGCTAAACATTTGGAATATAAAAACAAAAGTGAATTTAGTGTTTGCCTCCAAAAACTTTACATCCTCATAAAAGAATTAAACCTTTGGATGAAATGAGAAGTACTTGAGATGCTGTGAACTTACTTCCTAGACCACAGAAAGGGACAGTTGCCCACAGCTAGCTAAGGGAACAGAAGTGGTCAGTGGAGCAGCATTTTTAGATTTCACAAGGCACGGAAAGACTTCTGGGATGGGGTGTCTATATATGCACCTTTGTGTAGCAGGCACTCTGGGACAAAGCTCTGGTTATAGACAAAGCTCCATTTAAAGATCTCTGTAATATAGTTAGTATCTGCTAACTTAAAGAATTCGTTGACTCTATGGGTTGGAATTTTTTCCAAATGAATTCCCAACCCATATCCAAGCCAACATAATTTTTTATATAGCCTTTTTCTTGAATCATCATAGTAATTAGATGATTCTATAATGACAGTATCCTTACCCTTGTTTATTACATTATATTATAGGCGCCTTAAGTGCTTTGTTTCATGCTCCAAAGAGTCTTATAGGCAGGAACTATGGGGCAGAATTAATCTGCTGATAACTTTCAATTGTTTGTTGAACTGAGTTGCATTGCACTGAATTGAATTGAAGTCAGATAAATCAACCATGTAGAAGCAGTTACAGATGGCAGGCATTAAATCTTCCTCTTCAGGAATTTCATTGCTTAGAGGCTCACCTATGTTAGTCAATCAATCATTCTAATTTCTATAATCTGTGGCTTCCTCAGGACAGGTTTCAATGCCTTTCAGAGCTGCATTTGTGAGGATCAAATGAGATAAAGTATGTGAAAGTAAATGGTAACAAACTCTATACAAATGTAAGGTATAATTATTATTAATTACTGTGTCTTGGATAAAGGCCATAACTGCTGTCTTTGAGAGTCTTTGATTTATTTTTCCTAATGATGTGCACAATGTTCCTACTTGACCCAGCTCAGTCCTATTTAATTATTTCCTAATTAAGATCATCATACCAAAAATCCATAAAAATATCTGACATTTACATTTTGCCTTAAGATTTACAAAGTGATTTACAAACATTATCATAATTGATTCTCAAGAAACTGTATAAGTTCTAGTCCTATCACATTTTGCAAATACGGACAAAGAGGTTAAATTGCAGGACGTACCTATAGGTACCTGGCTAACAGAGAGAGAAAGAAGATTGGAAACTTTGCTTCTCCTGACTTCAGGCTGCAGCTCTTTTCACTATGCAGCCATGCTTTTTTAGGAATCACAAATGAGAATGTATAAGTCAAGTGACTTGCAAACTTTAATATTGGCTCGAGTGTGAACTCACCATCATGGTTTCCATGAATGATGCAGATCTGAACCTCTCCCAGTTGGAACATGCTGTGTGTCCAAGTCTATGGACCTGCATAAGTCCTTCCATAAATTCTACATAGGGATCTGCCACCCTTCACCACTACCATCTCTCTTTCTTTTCTCTTTTTACCCTGTTCCCTCCCTTCCCCTTATACTTCCTTCTCAAAATCTTTTCTTTACTTGCCTTTTCTCCTTTCCCTTTTTCTCTTGATCCTCTCTTTTTCCTTCTCATCTCTCCTCTTCCTTCCTTTTCACACTCCTAGGTTTTCAAATTCAGAACCCAATGGGAGAAAATGGTGTGGTTCTGGGAGGTGACCTAATACTGATTTTGAAGTTTTAGCACCTACAAAAAGTAGTAATTAATCATCACTACCATTTTGGATAATGAGTATTATTGTTTAGATATTAGGTGGTTAATAGAGCTCTTCTAAATTAACTGGGGAGGAAAATGGATGGAAGGAAAGAAAAAGGAAGTAAGGAAGAAAGGGAAGGAGGGAAGGAGGAAGGAAGGAGGGGAGGGAAAAAGAAGGAAGGAAGGAATGGAGGGAAGAAGTAAGTAAGGAAAAGATGGAAGGAAGGGAGGGAAGAATGAAAGAAGGAGGGAAGGGAAGAAGGAAAGAAGGAAGAAAAGAGGGAGGGAAGGAAGGAAGGGAGG
>NW_025387674.1:0-8148 GCF_016433145.1 Gracilinanus agilis | reverse complement strand
CTTCCCTTCACCTTTCCTTCCCTTCCTTTCCCCTTCCCTCCCTTCCCCTCCTCTCCTCTTCTGTCCTTTCCTCACCAAAAGGAAAGAACTAATCCCTCTTTTTGTACTGGTAAAGGATTGAAAACTAAAGTGGACCCATCAAATGGGAAATGGATGATCATATTATAGTGTAGGAATGTGATGGAATATTATTATGTTATGATAAATGATGAAGGAGGCGGCTTCAGAGAAACCCAGGATGATCTGTGTGAACTGAGTCAGAGTGAATGTGGGCAGAAAAATGTATACAGGAACAATAACATTGAAAGGATAAACAAGTCTGAAAGCCTTAAGGATTCCATCGTCGCAATTCCAAAAGACTCTTCATGAAGCAAGCTCCCAACCTCCTGATAGAGCGGGAAATGGGCTAATTTAGGTGCAGAATGAGACATATGTGTCTGGACCTGGTCATTGTGGGAACTCATTTTGCTTTAAGCTCCACCCCCTTTTTAAATAGTGATGAAGGGGGTAGAATTGGAGGGAGAGAAAACAAATGCTATTTAACGGGAAAAAAATAAAAGGAAAAGAAAAGTCTGAATAAGAAAAAAAAAGTCAAAATGAAACTGTTCAAAAGCTTGCCTTGGATACTAATGGTTCAAGGGTTATGTTTTACCAAGTAGCATTTTAAGGAAGAATGGATAGAGATGAAAATAAAAAGCAGATCCATTGCCTCCCTCATCTCTAAGCCTGGACATACCAGGCTGCACAGTGGATAGAGAGCTGAACTCAGGCTTACGAAGACTTGGGTTCAAATCTTGGCTCTGCTACACTCTGACTGGCATGTCATTAAACTCCATAGGGCCCTAGGCACCTGTCTAAAGCTGTTAGTTGTTGTGGAGGACCCTCATCTGTGGGTTCCTGCATAGATGAAATCATGTTTAGCAAAGAGAGGGAGAGAAGAGAAGAGAAGAGAAGAGAAGAGAAGAGAAGAGAAGAGAAGAGGAGAGGAGAGGAGAGGAGAGGAGAGGAGAGGAGAGAAGAGGAGAGGAGAGGAGAGGAGAGGACAGNAGAGAAGAGAAGAGAAGAGAAGAGAAGAGAAGAGAAGAGAAGAGAAGAGAAGAGAAGAGAAGAGAAGAGAAGAGAAGAGGAAGCAGATACAATTAGTGTTGAGCAAAAATCTTTGTTCAAATAACAAAGTGAAAAGAGTAGCTACAAAATATCTTGCCCCCCAGTAAATTTGGGATATAATCTCCAATGAATACAGTGTCCATAGGAAGAGCGGGCTTAAGTTTAGAGTATAATAGTAGTGAGTTACACATGGAGGGTACATGTGTGGCAAAAGACAATTTGCAACTCCAAGTACTGAAGGATCTGAAAGTTCTTTGTAGAGCCCTCACCCAACAATCCTTGGGAATAGCATGATTGCTGGGGAAGTCACTGAGCTGGGTTCCTGGGATCAGTTCCTCTCCATGACTTTCTTCTCTACTACCAGGGGTCCCATTCCTTGAAACCACTTCTTCCCACAAGTGACTATTTCTCTGTATCCATATTTGTCGTGTGTGTGTGTGTGTGTGTGTGTGTGTGTGTGTGTGTGTGTGTGTTGTGTGTACTCCCTCAATCATACCTTGGATTTCTTCAAAACAATGAGCACTTAAACTACTGAGTGGAATGTTTCCCTTTCTACTGCAAGATACCATGGTCAATGGGGACAAAGGGGCATTAAGAGAGAGAAATCCTCTCCTCCACCTCTGTGAAGATATCTTCCACAAGGAAAATCTTCACTTGCTTTCCTGCAAAACTAAACTCTTTCCGCTATGATTTAGCTATCCAAAGCCTTGATTGTCCATTGAGTTTCCCTTTTAATTTCATCAGAGAAAGATGGTTCCCACATCCTAAAGAGACCTGGGTACTCTAACCCTTTGTTTGCTGTTATATTATGGGTTTTCTTTTACTTCATCAACTGAGAGAGGGAAATAGAAAAAAGATACTTTCCTTCCTTCCAGTAAAATTAGAGATTTAATTAATTAGATTAGAGAGTAATTAATTAATTAGAAATCAAGAGCAACAAAAGACTAGAGCAAGACAATCCTTTTATTTCACAAAAGAGGAAACTGAGCCTCAGGTATTTGTCCAAAGTCACACAGGGCAGAACACAGATGTGAATCCCCCACTCTTCTGACCTCTAGATCAAATTCTGAGTTCTTCCACTCTCCAGTTACCCAAATGAACAAAACTAGGAACCAACAAAACAGAGAATTACAATCCACTTTGGGTACATCAAACTTCTCCAGGTAAGGCATGTTCTTTTCATCCTTCAGTTTCACGGGATCTTGGACTAGTCCAATTCCCTCACTTTACAGAGTGGGAAACTGAGGCCTGGAGAGGTTAGATAATTCACAAGTGAACAAGATGCAATCTGAACCCTGGTCCAGGGACTCCCAACCCAGCTCTCTTTCCAACATCCACGAGATTAGTTTTTATCCCATCTGTCCCTTATCCTCCAACTCCTATCATTGCACTCTGTTTGTTGTGTGTACAGTAAAAAAGGATGAGACTGTTGAGGTTTCTTTCTTCCCCTGCTGTGTTTATTCACCAAAGAAAGTATTTTAAGTGCTTTGTTTCTATTATGCTATTTTGAGGGCATTACTCGGTAGGTTGATTAAAGATTGCTTTTGGCAAGAGACAAAAAGACAAAGTGTTTGTGACTTTCAGGGTTGTTAGTCTTTTCCAGGCAGGCTTCAAAGCTGAAGGGTAAATAGAGCCAGATCCCATACTGTATGTATCCTCTTGGGCTTGGGAGCTTCAGTCTTCACCTCTGCCTGGGATCTGCAGAGTCCAGGACAAAATGAATGGCAAATGTTCCCAGACGCCCCTTTTGGCCACCACCTCTGTTTATCCCCTTGCTGGAGGCTGGAGATGGAGCCTTCCTCTGCCCTGAAAATTTGGTCTGTTGATCCTTGGACGAGAAGAGGTCACTAACCACTTTGCCGGCTACTTACATGGGAATTCAGGCAAGAGAGAGAGAGGGCAAAATGTCTCCAGTTTTCCAAGCAGGGCAGGACAAAATGGATGTGTTATCTTTTCCAGTAGAACAGAGTGGGACAGTTTCATTTCTGATTTTGCATCTCCAGTCCCTAAGCACAGTTCCTGGCACACAGTTGGTGCTTAATAAATGCTTGTTGGTTGATAGATACTTATCCTAAATCATAATATAGAACCAAAAGAAACCTCAGAGATCACATCTGCTCTAACCCATTTTACAGATGAGGAAACTAACACTGAGGGGAAAGTGACTGCTTAAAATCACACAGGTAGCGTGTGTGTGTGTGTGTGTGTGTGTGTGTGTGTGTTTGTAGTCTAGAGTCATAGATTGAGAGCTGGAAGGGACTTTACACCATCTACTCCAATGCCTTCATTTTACAGATGAGGAAAATGAGGCAGATGAAAGTGAAATTACTTACCTAATGAAATTACCCAATGTCTCATAGATGGTAAGTTGCAAAGGCAAAATCTGAACCCAGAGATTCTTCCTCCAGAGTACAAAATATCAGGCTAAAGGGTCTGCATTTTACTTTGCAAGTACTCAAGAACTGTTGCGTAGTATTGAGCAGAGGAGTAACAAGACCATACAGCTCTAGGCATAAAAATATCAGTCTGGCAGGACAGATTAGAGGGCAGAAAGTGAGTGGGAAGGTCTTTTAGAAGGTTTCAGAAATATTGAGACACCCTGACACAGTTTGGAATTAAGATAACCTGGGTTTGAATTCAACTTCCAACACTTTACCAGCTGTGAGATCCTGGGCAAGTCACTCAACCTCCCTTTCCTTATCTGTGTATGACCTCTAAAGTCCCTGGTTTCTCACTCTATGATGCTATGATTCAGTTAAAAGTATGAACAAAAAAGCAGATGGTCTAGTTCCATGACAATTAATATTCAATGGTCAGCCTACATCCTCTACTGCTATCATTGAAATATCAGAAGAAAGTCAGGGAGGTCCTCCTCCTCCAGCACTTTGGAGGGACTCACTCTAGTAATTTTAGGAGAGAACATCAACTATGAGTTCCATAGAATGGGCAGGCTTGAAGAGTTTCCAGAGATATTATTAGAAGAAAACCCATATGGACAAACTCGTGGGTCTATTTGAGTAAGAAACATCAAGTATGAAGAATTGAGAGAAATATGGAAAGAATCACATGACTAGTTTTTATTTTTATTTTTTTGAACCCATACCTTTCTTCCATCATAGAATCAATACTGTATATTGGTTCTAAGGCAGAAGACTGGTAAGGGCTAGATAGTGGGGGTTAAATAACTTGCCCAGGGTCACACAGCTAGAAAGTATCTGAGGCCAGATTTGAACCCAAGAGCTCCTGTCTCTAGGCCTGGCTCTCAATCTACTGAGTCAACTATTTGCCTCCAATTATCATTTCTTAGCTTTCAGTTAGGATTATTTTGAGGCTGTTGTATTTTCCACTGGGAGAGTGCTGGTATATATTTAACAAACAACTCAAAGTGGAAAAAAAAAATCTGCACTCATAAGTTTATCTGCATTATTGACATTTTCTCCATCACTTTCTAAAGTTGTGGCAATCAAAATGTTAAATCAAGTCTTGATTTATATAGTATTTGACATAACTCAGGTATAAAATGCTCACACTAAAAATTTAACAATTGGCTCTGTTAGTTCTGGTACACCTTTGCTTTCCATGTAAATTGCTGAAATCGTTGGGTATTATTTTCCTGGTTCTTCTTGCTTCATTTGCATCAGTTCATATGTCTTTCTATACTTCTCTGTATTCAACATTTTGATAATTTCTTATTCTGCATGTACACGTACCATGATTTGCTTAACATTCCTAATTTGGTGGGCATCCATTTTCTTTCCAATTCTTTGTAAAGCTTTTAAAATTAAGTGAAACAGGAGAACAATATGCCTAATGACTTCAATGACATAAACAAAAAGGTCACTTAAAGGAAAATCATTTATGAGTAACCATATTGATCAGACTCAGTTACAGAGAACCAAATACTCTTCCCTCCTTTGTCTAGAGAGGGATGAGACACAGAATCACAGAATTTTAGAGTTGAAAGAAAAAAAATTGTCAGTGGACAATTAGTCCCAATCTGAACCCAAAAACGGAATACTTAACATGAATCCCCTCAAAGGAATAGGAAAAAAGTATTTCCCAAGGCAGCCCATTCCACATCTGGAATTCTAGCTCTAATTGTTTTTTTTTTTTTAAGTCTATGTTTGTTCTCTCCACATAGACCCTAAATTTGTGTATTCACAACTTTCAATAAACTGTTAGATGTTAGATGATAGATACTTCCTCAAGTGATTTTGTTCAATTGATTTTCTTTGGTACCTAGAGTAGCTTAAAGGAACCATTGTACCCAGAGTTGTTTTTTTTTTTCTTAACCCTTACCTTTTGTCTTAGAATAGATACTAAGTATCAGTACTAAGGCAGAAGAGCAATGAGGATTGGGCAATTAGGGTTAAATTATTTACCCAAGGTCACACAGTATGGAAGTGTCTGAGGTCAGATTTGAACCCAGGTCCTCTTGACTTCAGCCCAGGCACCTTATTTCCTGAGTAATCTAGCAACCCCCTAAAGGTATCATTGTAAGGAAACCTCTCTTATCAAGCCATGGATCCATCTGAGTAGTTGAATAAAAAATGACTAATATGAATGATTCAAAGGAACCTGGGAAGACTTGTATGAACAGATGCAGAAGCAGTAGGGTGAGGAAAACTAGACATTGGCAGAGTACAGGCATTATATGTACATAGAAATAATTACAGTCTAAGAACAAATGCATCAATGGCATGGTTTTTGTTTTAATTGAATATTCTTTTCAATTATATGTGGAAACAATTTTTGATAATTTTTTATGATCTTTTGTGATTCGGATTCTCTCTCCTCTGCCTCCTACTCCCCAAGGCAGTAAAGCCTGCTGTAGTTAGACCATTGCTTAATGGACAGAGAGAGAGAGAGAGAGAGAGAGAAAGAGAGAGAGAGAGAGGGAGAAGGAGAGAGGAAGGGGAAAAGGGAGACAGAGTCAGAAAGAGTGGACTAAAAGTCAAGGCAAAGGAAGGGATAAAAGGAAGGAGAAGGAAAGGAAGGAAAGGGGAGGGAAGAGAAAAGGAAGAGAGGAGAAGGGAGAAGAGGGGAGGGAAGGGAAGGGAAATAGTAAAAACAGGAATAAAAAACTGACTTACTGCCCAAGAGACAAATTGTTTGTTCCCCAATGCTTACAGAGGAAGGTCTCCAGATTCTCAGCTTGTATTGCTCCAAGGAGGGAGCCCAGGGCTCCTCTGAAACTCCTGCTCCTACTCCAAAGGACACTGAAGAAACCACTCCTTTTCCTTGTATTGTTCTCAAATTTCAATATACCAGACACCAAGGATCTGTGGAGCCTGGTGTGGGCTCAGGCCTACAGAGGGTCTAGGAGGGAAAGAGTTGGACCCTGACTACAAGAATTCACAGCCTAGCTGGGTAGACAAGATATGAATCAGCTAGAGCACAAATTATAAATAAGTTGTGTAACACAATTCAATTGGCATCAGGGCCTTAAAATCCAGAAGAACCAGATTCAAATTGTGCCTCTAATGGTTACCATGTGATCATGAGAAATCATTTTGCTTCTGTAAAACTAGATTTTTATCACACTTAAAATGTAATAAATGACAAAAAAAAGATCATTGGTTTCAAGTTAGAAGGAATTTTAGAGGCCATTCAGTCTAATTCCCTCATTTTACAGAGGAAGAAACTGAGTCCCAGGAGGATTAAGTTACTTGTCCACAGTTAGTAAGTCTGAGGCAAGACTTGAACACAGATATTCCTGATTCAAATCAGTATTCTACCCATTATTCCATGTCACCTACCTCCCAAAGTTGTTGGGAAGTTCTGAAGAAATAATATCTACAGCATTGTTTTGCAACCCTAAAAGTGCTCTATAAGCATCAGCTACAATTATTGTCCAAAAAAATGTTTTTTTTTTTTTAATCTTGTTTCTAGAACTTCTGCCTCCTGTGCACTCTGTGGGGAGGAGGGCCAGAGGGTGGGAGGAGGGTTCATCCAACCCTTCATAAGGCTGGGGGAAGACAGTGTTCTTGGTGTCCCAAGAAAATGCATTCTATCCACAACTGCTGGCCTTCTAGAAAGATCTCCGATCTATAACTGGAAGGGCCCTTAAAGGTCATCTAGTTCCATCCTCCTTTTTTTTTACAAAAGAAGAAACAGGCCCAGAAAGATAAAATATCCTGCCCAAAGTCACCAAGCAGTAAGGGTGAGCAATGAGGAACACGATTCCCTTGGAGCATCCTGGGAGCCTTGTTTTGTCCAACAATGGCCTCCCATCCCTTAGACTGCCAGACTACATAGAATCACCTGTTTGTAAAGTATACCCAACGGGATTGCAAATGTGTAAGAGGAGAACAGGGAAGTGGAAGCATTTTGGAAACACATGTTCAAGGCCAAGGCTACGGATTCCATTTGGAGCGAGTATCAGCTGATTGTTTTCCTTCTCTCAGTTTTCATTGCTAATTTTCTCTGTCATTTGGGAGATGTTTCCTTCTATTCTGCAGGTTCTGGTTCAAGGAAATCCCTTACCTGAGTGGCTATAAAATGAGGCAGTCAGATTAGAAGATCTGGAAGGTCCCTTCCAGCCCTATCACCCTGGCTTGTAAGGCCTCTCCTAGTAGGGACAGTCAAAATTGTCTCCCAGTTATTCTGTATTCTAAGGCACTTCATAGCTCTGACATTCTATTCTAAGGTGTCTCCCGCTAAGGCATTCCCTGTTTTAAGGTCTCTCCCAGCTCTGACTTTCCATGTTCTATGGCTCTTTCCAATTTTACTGTTCTCTGTATTTGTTAAGTTCGTTTTCTTTTTCCAAGGCAAAGAAGTAAAAAGGAAAGTGAATAATTATTCATTAAGTATCTACAGTGTGCCAGGTACTGTGCTAAGCATTTTTCTATGTTGCCTCTCTCTGTCTCTGTCTCTCTCTCCCTCCTTCCCTTCTCTCTCTCTCTCTGTCTCCCCTTTTCTTCCCCCCTCTTCCCCTTTCTCTTTCTGTCTGTCTGTCTTTCTCTGTGTCTGTGTCTGTCTCTCTCTCCCTTTCTCCTTCCCTTCTCTCTCTGTCTCCCCTTTTCTTTCCCTCCTCTCCTC
>NW_025387673.1:0-7615 GCF_016433145.1 Gracilinanus agilis | reverse complement strand
ACACACACACACACACACACACACACACACACACACACACACACACAAAGTCCTTGATGCTCTTTTGCCTAGGAATTGATACTAAGACAGAAGGTAAGGGTTGTTGGGGTGGGGAGAGGTGTTATTTACTTGCCAAAAGTTTTCTGCACTTTGGATCAAACCAAAGGGTTATTAGGTTATCCAATTGACTCAAAAAAGAACATGATTCTTCAGTCCCATTTCTAATTACATCTGATTTGACATTTAACTCAGGTACATATTTAGACCAGTTTAACCAGCTCTTGTCAGAAAACAAAGTATTCTTTCTGTTGGGTCAAAGTAAGTTCTTAGGAAGCACTTTGGGTGCTGGGATAGAAGCATGGCAGGCAGAATTTTTTAAAATAAGAATCGACAGCCATAAATCCATTGGAAAAGGGAAAGGAATTCTATACTATGAAATGCCAGGGTGTGACCCCAGGCATTTATCAGCTAACTTGAGATGGGTAAGTACAAAGTAAAGGGTTTAAACTGGTGACCTTCAAGGAATGAAGAAGCAAAGAGACATAAAGTCATAAAGCAGCAACCAGACATTCCTCTCATCCAGCACTGTTCAAATAAGGCACCATATGGTCCAAGTATTTATATAGTACATTGCATTTATCAAGAGCAGCAGGAATTGTGGGGATGGGAAGGACCTTCAGCATGACACAGCAAGAATGACTGGGAACTCCAACACAAGGCACCTCTTCTGCCCCAGGCTCAGCTCAACAATCAGGGGTCACCCTTCTGATCCCAAAGCACTCCCAAGAGCCTACCTTGACAGTGCAAGCAGTAGCACTACCCTCAACTACTAAGGATCCAGGTTAGGTGTTCAGAAATGTCTCTGCAGCCTATGAGCAGGGTGTTTGTCTACCATATGGGAAAAAAGGTATCACGGGTCTATTTTCTCAGATATCTCCTTTCCAATATTGGGGCTGCAGAGCAGTGAAAAGAAAGCAGAGTTTGGTTAGTCTGAGGACCTGAGTTCACATCTCTATTCTGTTATATATTGTGCCTGAGTGATACTAGGTGTGTCCCTTACCTTGTAAGGGTTCCTTTTCCTCTGTTAAAATGAGGAACAAGGACTGAACTAGATGACCTCTATCATCCTCACTTAACTATTTTCTGCAAAATTAGATAACTTTTATGGTTCTCACTTAACTGTTCCGTGCCTCAGTTTCCTCATCTGTAAAATAATGAATTGGACTCAATGGCCTCTAATATCCCTCCTTACTCTAGATCTGTGAGTCAATGTATGAGCCAATTAATCCAAAATGTCACTCTATGTTTCTCTGCTGTCATTTCTGTTTCCTTGCCTAGAGGTAAGAAAGTTGTTTCTCCTGCATTACTCCATTTCTTAGATGCTTCAAGGCTTTAGGGAAGGATTCTAAACTCCTTGCTCTAATATCACACTGATAAATGCATCCTACTAGCTTCTGACAAGGACTCCAGTGAGTCCCCCATCACCACCACCACCACCCTGGGTCTAGGTCAATGGGCCAATAAATAAGGAGAGCTTTTCTCTATCTGACTTAAGTCTCTTCTTTGTTTTTCCCTCCATTCTGCGACTTTTCCCTCAAAGCCCTCATCTTTACTCTCCCCATTCTGTCCTCCACTTTTCACCCACCCCATCCTTTCTCTCAGACAGCAATTCTTGGGAAGAGAAGGGAATGTCCCAATGGTACATTCCCTCCTATGGATTGAAATGGATGCCTCATACTAAGCAACAGGTTGGAGACCCACCCAGGGATTAAAAAAGAGGGAGAGAAAGGGAGAGGGTTTCAGACTTTAAATATAACGATCAGTCCATCTGGAATTTATCTATCTGTGTAAAGACAAGCAGTGGTTCTGAGGTCACTCAAACTATCCCAATTTGGACCTCCCTCCCCATTCACCACAACCTCCCACGAAAAACAAAACCAAACAACAACAACAAAAAACGTTTCTGTAAACCTGGAATGAACGTCTTAGGCAAAGTCCTTGGGAAGGAGCTCGCTTATTGGCATCTGTTGCCATTTCTGTTTCCTCTTATCTTAAGGCATTTAGAAGGCACGACTTTTATTTTTTGTTTACGAAGTTGCACTCCTTGGCGGTGCTTACCCTCACGAGGCACCTGTTACTAAAAAAAATTGGATTCCCACCAAGACTAAAGTCAGAGAGAAGGCCAACAAGTGTGAGCCACTATTTCCTGACCCTGCAGTTCTCTTCCAAACCGTCCGACTACCTGTGGTCTCCACTTCTCCCCCTCATGGATTTTCATAGCTTGCCTCTACTTACTGGGAGGTGCCAGGAGGCAGGGATTTCCCCCTTTCTTAGGGACTTTTACCGGCTGTAGGGTTCAAAGAGGGCCAACTGCTTTCCCAATTCCCAACACAGCAGCACATTAAAAATGGCATTCCTCCTGCTAGCACCCGGAAAGTAGGACAGACTGATTTTGCTAGGAAAACAGACGCACATTCGATTTTAAATAGCTTCAAACACACACACACACACACACACACACACACACACAGGTGAGAGCACCATTTAAGAGGCTTACCCTGATATCCTGATTTATCGTTGCTTTATAATTAGTAGCAGAATAGAAGAGTTACCAATAAGGAAAGTAGGAAGCAAATGAAGCCCTCCAACCTTTTCCCTCCCCTAAAAAAAGGATCAGTGAGCAAGCAGACCTAAACAGAGAAGGAGATAGAAGGCATGAGCCAGCCTCCACTGAAACGCGAATAAAGTTCTCTCTCCACTCTTACCTGTACAAGTGGAACGCCCATTCCCCTCCGCAGAGCGTAGAGGACAGTTCGTGTTCTCCTGAAGCTGCGGGGCCGGGACACTGGCCAAGCTCAACGCAAAGCCCACTGGCCAAGCAAGAAGGAATAGCCACACCATGCTGAGCGCTCTGACCTGTCAACCGAGAGCAACTTGGCTGGACTCAGTCATAGCGGGAGCAACGGAAATAGGTATCCCTCCAAGTGTTTCTTGGGCTTTCTTGCTAAGCGCCCTGTATCATCCTTTCTTTCCCACCCGCCCCACTTCTAGTTCTTCTTCTGTACACGGAAAATGAGCCTAGCCCGCTACTGCTCTCTTTCTCCGTTTAAAGAAGAACAAGCAAGAACTTTCTAACACTTGGAGAAGGGAGAGGGGAGAAGCAACTATGAAATCCCTGACACTCTAATGACAAATGTAACAGTTTGGCAGCGCGGCTCCCAAGGATGACTGCAGCAAGCTTAGGTGGGAAACAAAAGTAAAGAGGAAAGAGAGGGGGGGGGGAAGGAAGGAAGGAAAGTGAGAGAAGAAAAGAAAAAGAAGGAAAGAAAGAAAGGAAGGAAGGNAAAGAAAGAAAGAAAGAAAGAAAGAAAGAAAGAAAGAAAGAAAGAAAGAAAGAAAGAAAGAAAGAAAGAAAGAAAGAAAGAAAGAAAGAAAGAAAGAAAGAAAGAAAGAAAGAAAGAAAGAAAGAAAGAAAGAAAGAAAGAAAGAAAGAAAGAAAGAAAGAAAGAAAGAAAGAAAGAAAGAAAGAAAGAAAGAAAGAAAGAAAGAAAGAAAGAAAGAAAGAAAGAAAGAAAGAAAGAAAGAAAGAAAGAAAGAAAGAAATTGGTGAAAAACTTCTAAGCACAGCCCTTGAGTAAGGCTAAAGAAGAAACAGAGAGATTATTCCTACCCCCCTGCACAGTTCCTCTTTCTTCAGACTTGGAATGCCTCCCCTTTCCTTTTTAAAGCCCTGCTTGCTCCACCTCCTCTCAGTGCCAGTTGAGTGAAGCTTCTGTTTGCAAATATGAATGTGGGCTACTCCAAACAACAAGAGAGTAGGGAAGTGAGCCAAAAGAATGGAAATCTAACCATGCATAAGAAATATTCTGAGCAATAAAATAAGAGCAGGGTGGAGGCCTTTGGGGAGGGGAGAGTTGCAAAGATGTTCCAGGTGAGGATGGATCATGCTTGAGTATCTCAGAAGTGAAAACAAAAAAGGAAGCTGCAGCACCTTGGAGATCTCATCAATGTAAGGCGCGCCTATGGAAGGAAACTTACTCTGCCAAGTCAAACTTGGACTATAAGGCAATCTACAGTGATAAAGGGTTGCCTGGAACACTAAGAAATTAAATATCTTCCTAAGTCACATAGCCTGTATGTGCCAAAGATGAGACTTGATCCCAGGGCTTCCCAGTGCCTCTCATCCTTATCCTATGAGGGTGGAGGGAGAGTTTACTAAAGCTTTTGCATTAATAAACAAAATATATTTACAATGTATAAAAATATTTAACCTTCAACAAAAATTAAAAAAAGCACAAGATGCAAAACTAGGGAACAAGTTCATAGGAGACCCCACTGGTCTACATAGGAAAGAATACAAGTTGAACTGCAAAGACCAAGAAGGGAATCTAACATATTCAGGCAATAAATCTGTAGGGGGTCACAGAGAAAGAAAATAAAAGGCTTCAATATTCTCCTACAGACTTGGTTTCTAAATCCTAAGACCTTGGCGATCTGTCTTTTTGTTTTTGTCTTTATGCTTCCTTTGGGTCTAGGTAGGGTGACTTAATTTGCTAGATTTTGCCTTATTTTTGTAGACTAAGAATAGTTTCATGAAAAGTTGTGTTGCTAACTTGAATTCATTCATGCGAATTGGCCATTTGTGAGATTTTTCCTTTTTAAATTATTATCCAAATTCCTTATTTTATTTTTTTTATTTTTAAGTATTTTCCCGTGGTTATGATCCATGTTCTCTTCCTTCCCTCTTCCTTCCTCCCTCCCAGAGCCTTCAAGCAATTCCACTAGGTTATACATGTCTTATCACTCAATACCTATTTCCATATAATTCATTTCTGTAATAGAGTCATCTTTCAAAAATCAAAACCCCAAATCATATACCCAAATAAAAAAGTGATAAATCATATGCTTTTCTTTTGCATTTCTGTTCCCAAAGTTCTTTCTCTCAATGTGGGTAGTATTCTCTCCCATAAATCCCTCAGGATTGTCCTGGATCATTGCATTGCTGCTAGTAGCAGTCTATTACTTTTGATCATTCCGCAATGTTTCACTTTCTGTGTACAATGTTCTCCTAGTTCTGCTCATTTCACTCCCCATCAATTTGTGTAGGTCTCTCCAGTTCACACGGAATCCCTCCAGTTTATTATTCCTTATAGCACAATAGTATTCCATTACCAACAGACAACAATTTGTTCAGCTATTCCCCAATCGAAGGACATTTCCTCATTTTCCAATTTTTTGCCACCAAAAAAAGCGTGACTATAAATATTTTTGTACAAGTCTTTTTCCTTATTATCTCTTTGGGGTATAAATGCAGCAGTGGCATGACTGGATCAAGGGGCAGGTAGACTTTTAGAGTTCTTTGGGCATAGTTCCAAATTGCCTTCCAGAATGGTTGGATCAATTCACAACTCCACCAACAGTGCATCAGTGTCCAAATTGGCCATTTGTATCATCATTGCAAACTCCCTAGTAATTCATATCAATGTCTTTTATTTTCATAGGACCTCTGACTTCATTGTTATAGGGACCACTGAGGCCAGCTCTGGCTGCACCTCTCCAAAGGGGTCAAACGCACTGCCTACAACACTCCTGAGTAATTCTGGAACCAGATTAAAATGTGGCTCCTATCCAATTTTAATGCATTAATGTAGTAATAACTTCAGTTGTAATCATCAGGCAGCTAGATGACTTGTTGGATAGTGCATCAGCCCTGGAGTCAGCAGCCTCAGACATTTACTAGATGTGTAACCCTAACCAAATCACATCCTCTACCTCAATTTCCTCATCTGCAAAATGAGCTATAGAAGGAAATGGCAAACCACTCAAGTATCATTGCCCAGAAAACCCCAAATGGGGTCATGAAGTGTCAGACACAACTGAAAAATGACTGAACAACAGAAGTACAAAAAAGAAAAGAAAAATAAATAAACACGTATGCTTTTTAAGTCAATATGTGTCCTGCACAGATCCTCATGCATAGATTAGTGGTCCCTGTTTCTTTTTAAACCCTTACCTTCTATCTTAGAATTAATACTGTGTATTGGTTCCAAGGCAGAGCAGTGATAAGGGCTAGGCGATAAGGGTTAAGTGACTTGTCCAGGGTCACACAACCATCACGTGTCTGAGCCTACATTTGAACCCAGGACCTCTTTTCTCCAGACCTGAAGCCACCTAGCTCAGCCACTGAGCCAGCTGGCTGCTCCTTCTGTTTGAGTTTGTCAGCACTGCATTATGTTACCATGTTAATTAAGAGTGCCTGGGTCACTCTTTTAATAAAATTCCAATGTGTTTTTCCCTTGCTGTGGACCTCACCGAGGTTTCAGCATTCAGAATCGGCCTGTGACATAAATGGACCATGTGACCCTGAGTAAGCCACTCATCAACTCTAGGGCAGGTGCCTATCGGCATTAATAGGGAGGCTTTTTCTCATCAGCAGCTCTCCATACTAATTAAAGCATATCTCCAGCCTCCAAATAAATAAATCCTTACAGAATGATTTGAGAGATGATTCAAAGGGAAAATTGGAAATTCTCCCAAGGAGACATGGAATAGACAGACGTGATATTGCCACTAAGTTTGAATAGAGGGAGAAAGGCTGCAACACCAACTCTGAAAAAAAAAAATTATAAAGATAATGCTAATGATGTAACAGCTAGAAATCTTGTAAGTGGCCTAAACCCAGCACTTCTGTATGCTGGGGCGTCTGCAGGGATTGACCAGGGCTGAGAAGGCATAGTGAGAGAGTTGAAACAAGCATTAGCCTTTCTCTGTGCTCTTCTTTACTTGCAGCAAAGGAAGGGCCATCTCTTCATGTTTACACACGGCGAGGTAGAGTGGCATTCCATCTCAACAATCCCTCCAGCCAGAGCTAAAGTACAATGGAAAAATCTCCCCACTGCCTTCAGCAGGACAGACTTCCATTCACGCTACCCGGGGATGACATCTGAAAGATGTGTCGGAATGTACTTAAAGCCAGGGTCTCCCAAAGGGCAACGACTCCACTTCCTTCTGAAAGAGGAGGCTGAGGCCCTGGGCTGGGGCATGAAAAGCCCTTGGCTCTTCTCCTTCCTTCTCTGCTTCTCAATTATATAAGCAGTGGCGTCCTTCTTGCCCCACCAAGAATGTGGCGCTTTTCCCTAACTCCCCACAGCAGGTTTTCTCAGGCTCTGGCTGGAAGCTCCCAGGAAGCTCCGACCTCTTCGAGGACAGGCTGAAAGAAGCCAAAGGAAAGTGAAGGGGATGCCAATATGGGGACGCTGAATGGTTTTTCTAGACTCATCCAATTCAGACCACCCTGAGAGCACTCACAGAATAATCTATACTAATGGCTCAGCCTGCCAGCCTAGGTCTCACAGATTAGCAGATGATAAAAAAACAAACAAACAAACAAAAAACCAATGGTTTCCAGCAATTCCCACAGTGCTCCAAATCATTAATGAGAGTTGTTTATCCAGCCCAACTCATAGTCAAGGAAGAAGAGCAAAGAACAAGAGCAACCCATTTATCAGAATGTTCTGATAATCTTGTTCTGCTTTCATTTGATTATTGTGATAAATATCATATTAAATAATAAATGCAATAAATAATATAATATATTATTATAAATAATATGTAA
>NW_025387672.1:13641-14400 GCF_016433145.1 Gracilinanus agilis | reverse complement strand
TTTTTTTTTTTTTTTTTTTTTTTTTTTTTTGAGTGGAGTTATAGCGAATGGTCACAGCTATCAGTTATAGAGAGTTTACAAACTATAAGAGGTTCTGTTCAGATTTATAGATTATGGTAATCGACCATGTGTCTCTCTATTGCTCTCAATATCTTTTCCTTTTGTTTTAAATTGAAAAGATTTTAGTTCAATTTGAATTTGCCTTATTGAAGATCTGAGTGATCTAATGAGAAATGAAAAGCAAAACAGAACCATAACAAATAAAATAGGGCATTCACATGTTGGGGTGTGTGAATTCTCTCTTATGAGATCCAAGGGAAGTTAGTCTCCCTGAAGGCTCTTGCATACGTAACTATCTTTTAAGTTAC
This sequence comes from Gracilinanus agilis, assembly GCF_016433145.1. NCBI lineage: Eukaryota > Metazoa > Chordata > Mammalia > Didelphimorphia > Didelphidae > Gracilinanus > Gracilinanus agilis. Next base: position 14,032 of record NW_025387672.1, on the reverse strand, counting down.
ACAAATTTGAGGATAAAAAGAAAAGAGGACAAAAACAATGATCAAATGATTGCCAGACGCATTGACAAAAAGCCAATTAGGGGGCAGTCCCCTTTGGCACAAGAGTGTACATTCAAAACAGATGCATTCAATTCCCCATATTTCATTTAACTGCACCCCAAAGTTCATTATGGGATCTTCTTAATGCAGTGTAGATCTCTGCAGGCATCTTCATGGTGTCTTCTTCCAAACAGGTTCATCGTCTGGATTCTGGGGATGTGGCAAACTTCTTATCTTGAAATTACTCTCAAAAGAATTTCAACTTTACATTATAGATTATAAAACATACATTCTCCCCTGAAGAGGGTTAAGGCTAACATCCAGATCAGTTAAGGATACATGACTGAGTTTG
>NW_025387672.1:0-13575 GCF_016433145.1 Gracilinanus agilis | reverse complement strand
GAATGAAATGCAAAATATCAAAGTCTTATGGGCAAAAATGTAGGGGAAATTAAACTCATAGCAGGTCCTTGTATCAAGGCCCAAGTAAAGTGATTTAAGCAATGGTGCAAGTACCCGTTTAGAAGCCAGGTCTATAGAAAGTTACCACACTTATAAGAGAAAGAAAAGGACCAAATTTTTTGTGAGAAAGGGAAGTGTCTTTCCCTGGTCTGATTTGCCTGCACTTGAGCCAAGATAATGGCCAACCTTTGGTACTTAACCAGGGTGAAGTTCAAGGAAGTCCAGCCTCTAACATATGTCAGAAAAACTGCAACCCCGAACCCCAATCACTAAGTTTAAGTCCTTTGGTATTGGCATGAGAAAGTTTTGTCAATCCTTCTTGGATTGGTACAGTCTTTTTTTTGACCTTGTAGTGCTAGGCCCAGTGCAGTTTCTTACCAATCCCATTGGACTGGGTAGTCTCCTTGACCCTGTGGCTCTTTTGTTCTCTTCTCCTGTAATCAGACAGAATCATTAATTGTAGTCCCATGGTATTTACCAATTCATGGCAGGTTTCCATAGACTTAAGGCTTTGTGGGTATGTTTTAATATTAAAATTATATTACTTTGAAATAAAAAAGGATTAACATTGATTTTATGTACTTTAAGTATAAAAAATAAGAAAAAGGGAAAAAGTCAATTCTATAAAAAATTAAAAGGAAAAGCAATAATAAAATTAAAAATTCAGGGAAAAATACAATGTTTTTAAGTAAAAAAATGTTTTAAGATTCAAAATTATATATATATATTTTAGATTTAGTGAAATGCCTTTTACCCAAAACTCAGATCCATTTCCTGTATGAATAAAACCTCGATCCCCATATTATAATTCTGGAGTATTATTTGTTTCTTTGTATTTGTAATTAGTTATTCAAATTGATGGTCAGAAAATTATACAAATAAATTAATTTACAAGAGGTTCAAACAAACTTTCACTGAAACAATTCTTAGGATATGTACAGTTTTTTAAGTAAACAGTGGAACATATAGCCTTGCTTTACATATTCAAATTTCTGGGGCTTCAATTTTTATATCACTTTGCTTTGAATAAGGAAAAAGGAGGGAAGGGAGTATAATATTGTTTGACTTGAGGTAAGAGTCAAGGATTATTTATCAATGACATCTTTCTTTTGAATGGTGAATCCAAATCAATAATCCACAAATGAGTAATATCAGTTGTAAATCCAATGACTTTTACCTTAAATAGTAATTGTTACCAATAGCATTTGAAAATTTTCCAAGATTTACATACCCAATGAAAAATTATAATGTTACAAAATATGATAAACAAATTTTCTTTTTTAATAATTTCTCAATGAATAAATTGATTCTTTTCTGTAATATAGAAAAGAGTGAACAAATTTGCTTGGAATTAAGTTTTCATCAATGTTATCTTGAATAGAGAGGGTTCTGCGTTTTGTTATAATTGTACATTCTGGATTTGAATATATTACTACAAATCACAAATATTATGAGAATACAATCAATTCAATTAACCTTTAAATACAAGTGAAATAGTGAACATAGGAGACATAATTTGACTAGGATCTAGTAACTTAAAGCATAAATTTAAGTTGTCACAATAATTATTATTGCATTTTCTAATATTATTTGAAATAGAGATGACTACTTAAGCTGAACCAGATTTCTGAAAGTTACAAAATTAACATTACCTTCTTACTAATTGTTTCACTTTACTGAGTTTGAGTTAGTAAAAATTGTTGCTGAAAATATTTATAGTCAGAGACTCTCCCTCCTATATGTAGAAGGGGTTAAATTATTTTTGAAACATGTCCAAGGCTGCAGCCGCTTTTCAAGCTGCTGTGCTCTTTAACTCTTTAGTTACTGCATTTATAAAATTTGCCTCATTATTTTAAAACCTTGATGATTTATCACTTCCAGATGAATATTAATTTAAACTTCACTATTTCCAAATTATCCTTGATTAAAACTTCTTAACAAGGTTTCCTACATATACCAGTTATTCTTTCAGACCTCTGCTTAAAAAAGAATAAAACCTGTAGCCTGGCTTTTCCATACCTTAGGACAAATCTACATACCTGATTAAATATTTCTTTTAAATCATGAACTAGTATCCTTATATAATTTGCACTTATCATTTGCAATCCTCAAATTCAGTTTGATAAGCATTTTTGGCAAATTTGATTATTTTAATCCATATTTTACACACTGCAAGTCTTAATAGATAAGTTCTTCAATATAAAGTTTGTGCATATTTAAAATTAACTGAAATTCCATTTTCTAACTGTTAGTCAATAGATTTATACTATACCATCAGTATCTATTCAAATTCTTAGCAAACATGCATCCTAAAGAATTAGAGAAAGGGCTGTGAGTTTTGAGAAAAAGGAGCTATGTTTTGTGACTTGCCAAAATTATTTTTTGCTGAACTGAGGCAGCATGGATGATTCAATTTTGGCTTAAATTTTTCTCATGAACCATTCTCTGTTTAAAGGGGTCTAATTACAAAATATAACTCAATGGTATTGTTCTAATAATTTATGTTAAGATTTTCACTAACTTCAGTGTGATTAATGGTAGATTAAACTTGTGGCAATCCAAAAGGTTTTTACCACTCTCAGTTAGGCATTTAGATGCATTGATGATTCTGATTAGCTAAGAAAGTTTTAAATTGCACTTCTGAACCTCAGTACACAGTTCAGAATCACTGCCTTTTCTGTCTGAATAAAATTTTTTTAGATTGCATTTAGAATCCTTGTTAAATTTGATTAAATATATATCTCAGTATTTAACCTGTTGATAGAATTTGGTGGTGGGATCAAATCTGTCCCCTGTTATTGTCTTACTATTTCTTTGTTCCCTTTCTTATGGCCAGTAAGAAATGGAAGAAGAAAAGTAGACAAATTATCTTGTTGATTCTCGCCTTAATGAGAGCAGAGAATATGATTTCTTTTAATCAATTAAATTTTTTAGAGTTTAAAACACTCAGAAATCCATTGGAGATGTTATTTTTCTGAATTTCTCAAATTCCTCTGTCTGTCTTTCCCATTCCTCCGGAATGAATGAGAAAGAGAGAGAGAGATTTATTTTCTCCAAAATTCCATTGTGATCACAGACAAACAAAACCATTACAAACAGATTAGAGACACATAAACACAACATATAGACACACAGACTGTTCAAAAACATTTTTCCCGGGCATTTCACGCATACTCTAACAAATATAAGACATCCTATCAAAGATCAATAAATCACATCTTACGTGGCTAAAGAAATCTGGAGAAAAAAGAAAGTTTATTATTCAGAAAACTGATTAACTCTAGCAAGGAACTGGCTAAGCTAGGATGAATTCTTGGACTAAATTTAGTCATTAGTGGGGCCAGTGGTTGGCCTCCTTTCCATCTTCCCTGAAATCTCTTATCAGGTAATCTGTAACCATTTCGATGGAATTTGGAATTACAATTTTTCTTCCAGTGGTAACCTTTCTCACATCTGGGACACAAAGAGTTAGGGGCATTGGAACAAGAGTCTTTTGCAGTCTTTGAGCCCTTAATCATTTCAGAATATGTTTTTCCTTTCAGGGCTGCTGCGATGACTATACCCTGCATATATGCTGGAGTAAAGTCCTCACAAGCTTTCAAGTAGTCATCAATAGTCCCAGATTCTTTAATATTTTGAAGCATGCTCTGACACACCTTATTGGCATTGTCATAGGCAAACTTTTGGACTATTATCCGGATTGAATATTCATCATTTGTATATTTTGTTACTTCTTGATTTAACCTTTCTACAAAATCTGAGTATCTTTCCTCTGATCCTTGTCTAATCTCAGCCAAACCTGTGGACAGTTTCTTAGTTGCTGGGATCCTTTTCCAAGCCTCTAAGGCACACCTTGTACATTGAATTAGAGCTTCTCTAGGTAAATTAAGCTGATCAGCATGTAATTCCCATTCATCTATTCCAAGTAACATTTCTTTAGTAACTCTGATGCCCTGTTTTTTATTAATGGCTGCCTTCTGTTTTGCCACCCCATCAAATTCTGATTTCCAAAAGAGGTAGTCTCCTGCAGCAAGGGAATATTTTGCTATATGATTCCAATCCAAGGGAGTGATCCAAAGCCCTTCCAAAGTTTTCACCAAAGTTAAAGCGTATGGAGAAGCAGGACCATATGAAGAACAAGCTGTCTTAATTTCTTTTAACACTTTGTAGGGAAGAGGCTCCCATGTAGGAGCTACTTCTTCATCATCATCCAATTCATCTGCTCTAAAAATAATTGGGAAACAGAACGACGTGTCTCCGTCCTTCTGAGCATTTTTTATTGCCCCTTTAAACCCTATATTCTGGGGCTGGGGCTGTGGAATTGGAGCTTCAAGCAGCAGAGGCTCCTCTGCTGTTATCTCTCTTTCCTCTTTGGAAGAGAGGTTTTTAGGTGGGGGAGGGTCTGCTGCTTGTGGCTTTTTCCTTCGAATTTTAAAGTTCCAGTTTGATTTACAAGGAGCCTTTTCCTCCTCCTCTGATTCTAACATTGAAACCTTAAAGATTTCATTCTCTGCATTTTGACCAGATAACAAAATTGTTTTTTCAGCAGACGAAACTTTTACTGGCACTTGTTCTAGTCCATGCTCAATACAATAAGTTTTCAAATCATTGCCAACTTTTTGCCAGAATTCTAAGGGAATCCATGGGCTACAATTTTTAATAAGATCAAGAAATTTAGTGAGCTGTTCTTTACTAATTTTTGCCCCCCATTTCCTGAGGGTATAATCAGTTATAGCAATAAAAAGAATTCTTTCCTTTGATTCACTGTGCCCCATGGTGTTTGTTTGTCTTAAATTGAAAAGATAAAAGATAAAAGTTACTCACCTCGAATCCCCCACGTTCTCCTCTCTGTGAGCCAGCAGCGAAACCGGAGGGGGGTGGGGATGAGTCTCCTAGCCACCTGAATTTAGGAAGCGCTTTGGCTTGAGGGGAAAAGGTATTCGCACTGCTCAGAAAGCCCCACGTTGGGCGCCATTTATATAGGGGGCCAGGCCTCTATATGATTTTTTGGGGTCCTGAGCGGCGTGGTGGCATAGGATGGTTAAAGCAGGAGAAAGAAAATGAGAACAACTAGACTAGTGGTTAGCCCATGCTGTTCTAACGCAATGGGATTTGGACTTTATTTTATACTGGTTTCAAACAAAGAACACAAAGAAAGAATAACAGCTGTGAATGGGGTTACAAATCATACACAATCCATTAAAGTCTAAAAAGTAGAGATATAGGTGCAAGGACAAGGGCCAAATTCCAACCACCAATTAGTAGGGGTTTACTTCTGGGAGCAGAAATAAATTTCATGGAGATGTTTACTAATTGCGTTCTGCCTTGATTTACAGATCTGCACCTGGTCAGATAGTCTGGACTAAATTGTCTGGCTCCAATCCTTATCTAAGTAATATATTTTTTAGGGTTTGGACTTCTTAATTATCAAGGAGAGAAATTGTTAACTCAGTAGCTTCTGGTCTGAGTATGGACTTTCCAATAACTCTATAATGTTTTTCCAATAAGAAAAGGCATGGATCATAAGAGGTGTCAAAAGAGGGGTCTCAGATTTTTATCTATTCTCTTATTGGCTTCCCACAAGCCATTGAATACTTTAGGGATGGAGAATTTATTGCCTCCTAAGTCATTCCATCCCATTTTGGGATGGATACCTATTTAGAAGTTATTAAGGACTTCACTACTAGCAGCATTGCAATGATCCAGGACAATTCTGAGGGATTTATGAGAAAGAATATTATCCATATCCAGAGAAAGAACTGTGGGAGTAGAAACACAGAAAACAATTGCTTGATCACATGGTTCATTGGGGATATGATTGGATAGATATAGACTCTAAATGATCACCCTAGTGCAAATAATAATAATATGGAAATAGGTCTTGATCAGTGATACATGTAAAACCAGTAGAATTGCTCATTGGTTGTGGGAGGAGAGGAGGAAAAGAACATGAATTGTGTAACCATGGGGAAATATTCATAATTAATTAATTAATTGTGCTTTTTTTGAAAGCTCCATAAAGAAAAAAATTGTTTTTAAGAAGTTATTAAGCTAAAATTCCATGTCTTTGTCATCTCCATCCACTGATGCCAATTTGCCCTCTGAAATTATGCAGAATAAGACTAAATTGTCTTCTTTTATATGATGTCCTTCAAGTAATTACAGATCAGTATCTTTCCTTCCCCTTAAGTCTTTTCTTTTCCAGTCTAAACTTTCCCTAGTTCCTTCAACTACTCTTCATGACTTGATTTGTAAGACACTTGATCTTCCTCTGGACTCACTCCAATGTCGTGCCCAGAACCAAGCACAGTATGGCAATTGTGTTCTCATCAGCACAGGAGACATTGAACAATCATTGTTTTGGACACAGTTAATACCATATAGCTCTGTTAGCTTTTTTGGCAGACATATCATAGTATTTATTGTCTGATTTTGAAGTCTTAAGTCCACTACAACCCTTAGGTCTTTCCACATGAATCAAGTCATGTTCTTAGCCCTCAATCCTCGTCCCCATACTTTATTTTTAAAGCCAAGTATGAAAATTTCCTCTTATCCCTGTAATTTCACCTTTTTCCCTGGAAATTAAAGAGGTGTCCATTAATTGGGGAATGGTTAGACAAATTCTGGGTTCTGGATGTATAGGATATTATACCATAAGGGCATAAAAGATAACAGGGATGATCTGATCTAAGTGAAATGTGGGAAGGGCTGTAGGAATTGATGCAAAGTGAATAGAACCAGAACAATTCATATAACAACAACATTGGAGAGACAAACAACCTTTACAAACTAAAGAACTGATTAATACAGTGACCAGAGGACCATGAGGAGACATGCTAATTGTCTCTTGAAAAAGAAGAGACAAACTCCAGGTGCAGAAAGAGAGGGAGAGAGACAGAGAGAGAGAGATTGATTTATGGTCAATGTGAAAATTTGTTTTATTTGACTCTACATATTTGGTAAGAGGGTTTTGTTTTTCTTTGTCATTTTCCAGTGAGACATGGGGGAGGTAAGAAGAAAATAAATATATTAATTTTAAAAATATTTTTAAATCCCCCTCCTTTTAAAACAACAATGAAATCTCATCTTTAGAGGCAATGTCACATAGCAAGATAGAGCTAGCCTCAAAGCCAAGAAGCCCTATGTCCAAATCCTGCTCTTGATCACCTGGCTTTCTGGACAAGTCCTTTAACCTCCTCTTAAGACTCCAAGAAATTCTCTAACACGTAGTTGCAAAAAAGGTATCAACCTATTTCTTCAGTCAGGGTTTTCTAAACCAATAAAATAGCAAGGCCCCTCCTATTTCCCAAATTTCACTTTGAAAAACCTTGTGGTAAAATGGGAAGGATGCTGAACTTGGGAATCAGGAGAGACCTAGGATTGAATCCCACCTTTGACTTTTGAGTGTGACCAAAGATGAATCTCATAGCTTCTATCACTACCATTGGTCCTCATCAGAAAATGAGGATAATTTATTCACCTCACAGAGTTGTGATGATCAAATAAGATACTGTATGTAAAGTTCTTTGTAATTCTTAAAGTATAGTACTATATAAATTTCAGTTATTATATTGCTAGTTTAAACCAATCCTTATAGCTAAAGATTTTTTTTCTCTTTCCTTTTTTGTATGAATTTAAAGAGTAGAAATCAAATAGGGAAATAATATAATCACACAATCCGCCTGCCAAATACTTACAAGAACTTTTTGCCATATTGTGACTTAGGACATAAGGTGGAATTTTGCCTGAACTATGCCTAGAATATATAAAGTGTGATATAATGTGACTGGTTTAAAAAGTGGCTGTAAAATTTAAATTAATATCAAATAACTCTAAGGTATTATATTTTATAAGAGTTATTAATAATCACTTGAAATAGAAGAAATAAGAGGACAAAAGTAAAAGCCTGAGTAAAATCCGCTTTCCCAGCCGCGATCAGGGGAAAAAAGAAAGAAGAGGGGTGGGGTCATACAAAAACTTTATCTCCAAAATACAAGCATATAACATGAGAACAAAAGTGGAATGCTGGGAAAGAGAGTCCTGGGGTTCAAATCCTAATTACATAATCCCCCCTGTGATTCCAATGGGAAATGAGCATGTAGAAATCTCCCAGATTTTCATGCCTAGTTTCCCCAATGAATCAGTACACATAACCAATTTATATCTCTAAAGATCTCTAACTAGAAGTATATACAATATTGCAGTTTCTAAGAAGAAATTACAATAATTTGGGGTAAGAGAAATAAAAGAGAAAGAGAACAAAACTAATTTTTGCTAGGCGCATTGGCCAAAAACCAATCAGGGAGCAGTCCGCTTTGGCATAAGAGTATATATTCAAAATAAATGCATTCAATACCCCCACAGTTCAATTTCACTACATTTCAAAGTTCATTTTGGATCTTTTGGTGCAGTGTGTGGTTTCTGCAGGCTTCTCCAAACAGTTCACTTTCTTAATTTGGGGAAGGTAGCAAGTTTCTTATCCTAAAATTACTCTCAAACAAGGGAAAAAATTTATAAGTATAGAATTTTATGAGATTAATACATGGCAGAACAAAATCCATACACTCAGATTAATTTTGTCCCCCTCCAAGAAATCTCCTTGGTAGATGATCTTTTTTCCAATGAGGCTGCCATTATCAAAGCATTCATAGGTCATAGGTCTTTCATGGGTCACAGAGTTCAGCACTCCCACTTCGTTGTACATAGGAAAACAATGACCCCCCAAGAGTATGTGCCAACTCATAAGCAGCAAAGCCAAGGTTGATCCATCCTTGGCTACAAATCTGGGGTTCTTTTTATTACTCTGTACCTTTGGTACTTAAATATTTCTCAGACTCTTCTTGGAGAACTCACTACCTTTAAAACCTGAGGCACATTATTATGTTTATTTTTCTTGGTAGGAACGAATCCCTGGCACCAAGTAAGTACTTAGCAAAGGTTTATTGACTGATTCTTTGATGTAGTTTTAATTTTTGGAAATAGACTCAAGTCCTCCAGCACTGATAATAGTAAAGTGGAAGGTACTGTTCAAGATGAAAAGGGAACCAGGTCTTTAATGTGACTGGTCAGACTGTTTTGTGTTGTCCATAAACTGACCTTTCAGTTATATGTACACTGAATGGAAGTGTCGTGTTCTTGGTCACACATGGATGGTACTAGTCACCTTGTTTGCAGTGCTGGTGTTCTCTATTCTGTGAGATTGAATCATTAAACATCCAGACTATGCCTTTGAAGCCCTTATTTTGTGGTTTCAACCTTTCAGTTTATATTCAGCGTAACTTTAAAAGTTAGAACAAAATAGGACTATTTTTGGAGTAAGTATGGGAATTTTTAGAATAGTGAAAAATTTAGAACAGTTGTGTGAAAAAACCTGTCCTGATTCCAATTGTCCAGTCCAATTCCATTAATTGTACTTTACAGAGAGTGTTCTCACATGTTTTATCACATCAGTGCAGAATCAGCTTGACATCACTCTAAAAGTACCATCCATTCCCGCCCCCTGCCCCAATCACCAAATGAGACCTAATTCTGCTTAGTCATTGGTCATGTTTCCCTACATCCATCCAGTCTTTTCTGCTTTCCAGGAAGTTTCCTGGTGTCACTAAGTGAGAGATGTGTCAGATTTGGAATTATAGAGCACTAAATTCAAATCCCACTTCTGACATTTAATGTCTGCATTTATTGACTACAGGGTAAAAAACGTGGCAGGGAGCACCTAAGGTTTAAAACCATAAACAGAAAGGGAAGAAGCCTAAAGCTTAGAGGAGTAGACAGCTCTGGTACTTGGTAGAATATACAAAGGCAGGTGGCCAGGCCTTTTTCCTTTGCTTCTTCTCCTTGTTAACTCCTAAATTGATGTGAGATCGGGGTCAGCAAAAGTACAATGGGGTTCTCAGCCTCTTTTAGAACCTGCTTTCCACGTCTTAGATGGGCCTTAATAGTTGTTATCTGGGATTTCAGGCTATCTAGTATTAACCTAACAGCCACCTATTTCAAAAGTCCACTGGCAATGAAGTATGTCAAATATAGAACAAGGGAACTTCAACTTCAAGGTATGGGATAGCTATTTTTCCCACTATCAATGGGAATTCTCTGTTATTTATCTTTCTCTAAAGTTATCCCAGTGTGTCACAATGAGTTGCTGACTTGACTTAACATTGTCCAAGTTGCTCATCCTAAAACCTCCCCTGTAGCTCCTCCTTTGCACACAGGAATTTCCTCACAGGAATGTGAGGGCTCCACAAACCTGGGGTCTATGAAGTTTTAAAAATATTTTATAACTGTATATAATTGGTTTCCTTGTGAACATTTGTGTCTTATTTTATGCATTTAAAATGTTTTTTTTTCTGAGTAGGAGCCAAGAGGCTTCATCAGCATACCAGAGGGGTCCATGCTAAGCAAAGGGCAAGGACAGATTCTAACATCAAAGGTAGAAAATTGAAGAAAGTTGCCCCACCCTATTCTGCTTTTCCCTTATCCTGGCTTCAGAGTTGGAAAGGCATCACAGGAGTCTAGTGGCCAGTAGATTACCCCTGCAAGTGTACCATACAAGCTCTTGTAGCCTGTGGGCCTAGCATTTGAGGGCTCTCCCTCTTCCTACTCTTCATTCCTACAGTACCCATTTACCAACCTTTTTCCTCTTCCTCTCCACTTGGGGGGCCTCCTCCAACTCATTCCATCAGCCAGCAAGCACTTATTAAACACCTACCATATGCCAAACACTGCATTGTATAACCTCACTGATTTACAATCTAAACATTTGCATTAAGAACAGTACAACACTTGGTGTACTAGAGAGGAGTAAGTGTTGGGCATTGCACACTACTTTGAATAAAGTGATATTAGCTTAAAAGATATTCACTGTTCTAGGCAGTGACTTTCAGAACTCTCCATCTAGTAACTTTCTTTTGACCCCTCTCTTTCTTTCTTATGAAACTATTCTCCTATGAAGATCTTATCCCAGAAGCCTTAGCCTAGGTCCCATTCTGTGAGACTTTTATACTTTATACAGAGTTGGAACTGAAGTACTCACACATAAATAAGCATGGAGATGGCACATGATTGAGATTTATCAGAAGCTTTCATGCTCAAATGAAGTATGTCCTGGTTTTAGACATCTCAGAAACACTGTTGTCAAATATAATGGAGAAACACATTGAAGTTTCACCCAACTAATACAATTTCTGAATTCAGACCAACTCTGCCTAACAGTTTGGATTCACATTTCATCACTCTTCTTGCTGTGAGGACAGTGAGGTCCTTACTGGTCTTAGCAACTCTGCTTTGTATAGGGAAGTACTGGTATGGTTTTCATCCTCTAGAACAGAGATGGGCAAACTTTTTAAAGAGGAGGCCAAAGGAAAGGAAATGCTCATCTGTCAGTTTGTTTCTAAGGCAACTCTTTCGAAGTTTCATTGTATTGTATTTGTCAGATTAAGAAAAATGTCGAACTAGATAGAACATTTCATGAGGCTGCATCTGGCCCGTGGGCCATAATTTTCCCATCACTGCTGTAGAGTAATCCTACTTGTTTAAATCATGGACCAGATAAGTTCATCACAAGAAAAATGTTTCTTCCCACTCCAGTCAAGAGTCTGAATTGCCATTGGTCATAAGAGCAAGAAAGAGAGCAAATGCAGCTCTTTAAATAGCTTAGCTACTTAAAAAAAGCAACTTAAAGTTTGTATCACGTAGCTAGTAGCTTGTAATGTTATCTTTAGGGGACTGTCTAGCAGCAGAACCAAGCATACTTAGACATTAGAACTGCTGGATATCATTTCCCCATATTAACTTAATTTCCTTTTCTTATAAGGTTACTACCAAACAAATCGGGGAATGCTATAGATAGATATTCAACAATGTTACATTTTTGTAAAAAAGATGAGAAAGATATGAACTAGGTGATCATATCAAGGAGTAGAGTCAGAGCTAGTCAAAAGACGGGATTTAACAAGGAGACATTAATGTTTCCATGACAACTTGAAAGGTCTCTAGGAGAGTGCCTCAAGGTTCTGTTTTTATCGGTGGCCTTGATAAAGGCCGAAAAGAAGCTTATCAAATGTGCAGGTGGTATAAAGCCAAAAGTTATAGCTGACTCATTAGATGACAAAATCAGAATCCAAAAATCCCAACAGGCCAAAAAGATGAGCCAAATCTTATAAAACAAAATGTAATAGGAATAAATAGCCTTAACCTTGGATTTTAAAAGCCAGCTTTTACAGGCAGAAGATGAGCAAGATGTAGCTAAGTAGTTTATCCAAAAAAATAAATAAATGGAAAAGATTCCCCTGAAAAGGGATGGGGGGAAGGTAATTGAAGCTCAAGATGAATCAGCTTTGGGCCATGGTAGCCAGAAAGCTTAGGCAGCCCATAGCTGTGTTAGGAGGAACAGGAGGAAAGAAAGAGCACTTCAGCTTTACAAAATGACTTTTCTCACAACAACTCTGAGATAGACACCTCGGATTTTATTATCCTCATTTGGCAGATGGGGAAACTGAGTCCATGAAAGGTGACCAGTTCACTGAAGATCAGTCAGTCCCTCAGTGACTTTGGGGCAGAACCTTCCCCTTCAGCCTTGCTCCTCTGAATCCTATTCCCAGTACCTCCCTTAAACTTCAGCTGAGCCTCGTAGGAGCAGAGAGGAGGGAACTGCAGACAAATGAGGGAAAGCTGGCTCCTTTTTTCAGGGAGAAGGGATAAAAGGGGGAAACAAAAGCAGGATTTATCTGTCTCCCCCTCTCATTCCACTCTTTCTCTTGTTCTCTGTCCTCTTTACTTCCACCCCCAATATCTTTATCTATATATATCTTTATATATATCTCCATATCTCACATTGTAGTCCCAGAGGAGAATCCTGTCATGAAGCAGCCCCTGCATTGTTGAATAAGCTGTAGCCAGGGGCCAATTTGTGTCTCATTTCCTCATGGGACTAAGAGCTCTTCCTGAGCCCTCAGTAGAAATGCCATCTCCACAGGTCCTTTTCTCTCTGAATAGCTGACTTTTCAGCCGAAAGGGAATTGGGGCAGCTGGAGGCCATTATTGATGAGCTGATAGTGATCCAGCCTGGCATGTTGATCGATGGTGGAATCTTTTGCTTCCACTTACCCCTGCCTGAATGGCACATTGTCAATAGGAACAAGTTAGAGAAGACCAAGGCAACCTGGTCCCTTAGTAAGCAGCTGTTACCTTCAGCTGTTTGCCCGCCAGCAGTGGGTTAAAGAGAAAACCTCTCCTGAACCGCTAGATTGGCCCTGACTAAGATGAATGTCTAATTCACTTGCAGCGTTCTTACTGCTGCCAGTAATAAAAAGCTTGCTTCACAAATTCACCCCACTGCTGATGTTTCTCTTAAATTAAATATCAGGAGGACATATAATAGCACGATTCCACACCAAGCCAATATTATCAGATTGATGTCAGCAGTGATAATAGAAGAAGGATAAGTTGATGAGATTTCATTTATTAAATAAAGTAAGGGGAAGAGAGAGAGAGAGAGAGAGAGAGAGAGAGAGAGAG
>NW_025387671.1:416-5356 GCF_016433145.1 Gracilinanus agilis | reverse complement strand
AATATAATATAATATATAATACATATAATACTTTAGGGTTTTTTGAAGATTGTTACTTATATTAATTATAATCATTAAGAGAATGGAATTTGATTCAGAGATGCTAAGGAATTTACTAAAGGTCACACAATAAATAATTATCAAGACTAGATCTTTGGCCTAGGCTTTCTGTATCCAGGACTAACACTCTTCATCATGCTTTTCTGGTACTCAAATGTTAAAGGGTGATACTTCTTTCCATTAACCTCTCATATGTCTCTTAAATCTTTTCATGCATACTTATCCCATTCTAACTTGTATTATAACTATTTGCATGCCCATTTCATGAGATCTACTAGATCATATGTTTTTTTCATTACAGGAACTAACCTTTATCATCTTGATAGCGTGACTTAAAATAAGTCATACATTTGGATAAAACAGAAACAACAATGATAATGATGACTCTTTTCAAAGAATTCATTTGTTGACTTACAGAAGTATATACTCTATGCTTCTGTAATAATATTTGAAAAATATTAAAACTTGTTAAAGGCCTTATATTGAATATGAGTGACAGAGAAAAAATAAAAAGGATTTCAAAAAATTAAATACTTTGGGTTCTCAAAAACAATTTATTTTACTTCCATACCCTCTCTCATATATATTTACATTGTTCTAGTCACATAGTGCTGTTTAAATCAGGTTCTCATTATATTTCTTTTAGGATATTCAATAATGCCCTAGTTGCCTCTCCCTCTCAATATTTCTAGTTTCTCATGTCAACTCTAATTAATTTTCTAACATAGCTGGCAAGCTGGAATTCTTATTCTTCATCATATTTGATTCCCCAATTACAAATTAAAATACTTTTAATATTAGTTTTAATTTTTAGTTCCAAATTGTCTCCTATCCACCCTCCTCTTCTTGTTTTAAAAAATTAATTAATTTATTTTATTTAGACTATTTTCCCATGGTTACATGATTCATGTTCTTTCCCTCTCCTCAGGATCCCCTACCCCCATAGCTGTCACACAATTCCAGTAGGTTCACATGTATCATTGATTGAGACCTTTTTCCATATTATAGATAGTTGAAATAGGGTAATTGTTTAGCGTCTACATCCCCATCAATTAATATCCCGCTTAACCCATGTGTTCAAGCAGTTGTTTTTCTTATGTGTTTCTCCACAGTTCTCCCTCTGGCTGTGGATAGTTTTCTTTCTCATAAGCCCCTCAGTGTTTTGGATCATTGCATTGCTGCTAGTAGAGAAGTCCATTACATTCGATTTTACCACAGAGTATCAGTCTTTGTGTACAGTGTTCTCCTAATTCTGCTCCTTTCACTTTGCATCAATTCCTGGAGGTCATTCAAGTTTACATGGAATTCCTCCAGTTTGTTATTCCTTTGAGCACAATAGTATTCCATCACCAACAGATACCACAATTTGTTCAGCCATTCCCAAATTGAAGGGAATACTTTCATTTTCCAGTTTTTTGCCACTACAAAGAGTGCAGCTATAAATATTTTTGTACATGTCTTTGTCCTTATGATCTCTTTGTGGTATATAAATCCAGCAGTGGTATGGCTGGATCAAAGGGCAGATAGTTTTTTAAAGCTCTTTCGGGATAGTTCCAAATTGCCATGCAGAATGATTGGATCAATTCACAACTCCACCAGCAATGCATTAATGTCCCAATTTTGCCAAATCCCCTTCAACATTCACCACTTTCCTTTGCTGCCTTGGTAGCTGATCTGCTAGGTGTGAGGTGGTAGCTCAGACTTGTTTTGATTTGCATTTCTCTGATTATAAGAGATTTAGAACACTTTCTCATGTGCTTATTGATACTTTTGATTACTTTATCTGAAAATTGCCTATTCATGTCCCTTGCCCATTTATCAATTGGACAATGGCTTGATTTTTTTGTACAATTGATTTAGCTCCTTATATATTTGAGTAATTAGAAATTTGTCAGAGTTTTTTGTTATAAAGATTTTTTCCCAATTTGTGTTTCCCTTCTGATTTTGGTTGAGTTTTTATTACAAAACTTTTTAATTTAATGCAATCAAGATTATTTATTTTACATTTTGTTATTACTTTCTACCTCTTGCTTGGTTTTGAAATTTTCCCTTTCCCATAGATCTGATAGGTATAGTATTCTATGTTCAGCTAATTTTCTTATAGTTTCCTCCTTTATATTCAAATCCTTCACCCATTCTGAATTTATCTTGGTGTAGGGTGTGAGATGTTGATCTAAACCTAATCTCTCCCATATTGTTTTCCAAATTTCCCAGCAGTTTTTGTCAAATAGTGGATTCATGTCACAAAAGTTGAGCTCTTTGTGTTTATCATAAACTGTCTTGCTGATGTCACTTACCCCAAGTTTATTCCACTGATCCTACTTTCTGTCTCTTAGCTAGTACCATATTGTTTTGATGACTGCTGCTTTATAGTATATTTGGTATACTATATCTGGTAATGCTAGGCCACCTTTCCTTCACTTTTTTTTCTCATTCCCTTGATCTTCTTGATCATTTTTTATTCCAAATGAACTTTGTTATAGTTTTTTCTAATTCAGTAAAAAAAGTTTTTTGGTAGTTTGATAGGTATGGCACTAAATAGGTAAATTAATTTGGGTAGAATGGCCATTTTTATTATGTTAGCTCATCCTACCCATGAGCAATCAATGTTTATCCAAAGGTTTAGATTTAGTTTTAATTGTTTGGAAAGTGCTTTGTAGTTGTGTTCATATAATGCCTCTTTTTGTTTTGGTAGATAGATTCCCAAGTATTTTATATTGTATGGGGTGATTTAAATGGTGTTTCTCTTTCTAACTCTGGCTGCTGTGATGTGTTAGAAATATATAGAAATGCTGATTATTTATGTGCATTTATTTTATATCCTGAAACTTTGCTAAAGTTATTGATTATTTCTACTAACTTTATCATTTATTCTCCATGATTTTTTTACATTTTCATGTGTTTATTTTTTTAACATTTATTAATATTCATTTTTAACATGGTTACATGATTCATGCTCCACCTTTCCCCTTCAACCCCCCCACCGCACCCCCCCCCACCCTTGGCCGATGCGCGTTTCCACTAGTTTTGTCATGTGTCCTTGATCAAGACCAATTTCCAAATTGTTGGTAGTTGCATTGGTGTGGTAGTTTTGAATCCACACCCTCAATCATGTCCACCCCAACCCATGCGTTCAAGCAGTTCTTTTTCTTATATGTTTCCTCTCCTGCAGTCCTTCCTCTGAATGTGGGTAGCTTTCTTTACCATAAATCCCTCAGAATTGTCCTGGGTCATTGTATTGCTGCTGGTACAGAAGTCCATTACATTCAATTTTACCACAGTATATCAGTCTCTGTGTATAGAGTTCTTTTGGCTCTGCTCCTTTCGCTCTGCATCAGTTCCCAGAGGTCTCTCCAGTTCGCCCGGAACTTCTCCAGTTTGTTATTCCTTTTAGCACAATAGTATTCCATCACCCGCATATACCACAGTTTGTTCAGCCATTCCCCAATTGAAGGACAACCCCTCCTTTTCCAATTTGTTGCCACCACAAAAAGCTCAGCTATGAATATTTTCGTACAAGTCTGTTTATCTATGATCTCTTTGGGGTACAAACCCAGCAATGGTATGGCTGGATCAAAGGGAAGGCATTCTTTTATAGCTTTTTGAGCATAGTTACAAATTGCCAGCCAGAATGGTTGGATCAGTTCACAGCTCCACCAGCAATGCATTAATGTCCCAATTTTGCCACATCCCCTCCAACATTCATTACTCTCCCCTTCTTTCATTTTAGCCAATCTGCTATGTGTGAGGTGATACCTTAGAGTTGTTTTGATTTGCATTTCTCTAATTATTAGAGATTTGCAACACTTTCTCATGTGCTTATTGATACTTTTGATTTCTTTACCTGAAAATTGCCTATTCATGTCTCTTGCCCATTTATCAATTGGGGAATGGCTTGATGTTTTACACAATTGCTTTAACTCCTTGTATATTTGAGTGATTAGACCCCTGTCAGAGTATTTTGTTATAAAGATTTTTTCCCAATTTATTGTTTCCCTTCTGATTTTGACTACATTGTTTTTGTTTGTACAAAAACTTTTTAGTTTAATATAATCAAAACCATTTAATTTACATTTTGTAATTTTCTCTAACTCTTGCTTGGTTTTAAAGTCTTTCCTTTCCCAGAGATCTGACAAGTATACTATTCTGTGTTCACTTAACATGTTTATAGTTTCCCTCTTTATATTCAAGTCCTTCACCCATTCTGAATTTATCTTGGTGTAGGGTGTGAGATGTTGATCTAGACCTAATCTCTCCCATATTGTTTTCCAAATTTCCCAGCAGTTTTTGTCAAATAGTGGATTCATGTCCCAAAAGTTGGGCTCTTTGGGTTTATCATACACTGTCTTGCTGATGTCATTTACCCCAAGTCTATTCCACTGATCTTCCCCTCTGTCTCTTAGCCAGTACCATGTTGTTTTGATGACTGCTACTTTATAGTATAGTTTAATATCTGGTACTGCTAAGCCCCCTTCCTTCACATTTTTTTCCATTATTTCCCTTGATATTCTTGATCTTTTGTTATTCCAAATGAAATTTGTTATAGTTTTTTCTAATTCAGTAAAGAAGTTTTTTGGTAGCTTGATAGGTATGGCACTAAATAGGTAAATTAATTTGGGTAGAATTGTCATTTTTATTATGTTAGCTCGTCCTACCCATGAGCAATCAATGGCTTTCCAATTGTTTAGATCCAGTTTTATTTGTTTGGAAAGTGTTTTGTAGTTGTTTTCATATAATTGCTGTGTTTGTTTTGGTAGGTATATTCCTAAGTATTTTATATTGTCTAGGGTGATTTTGAATGGTGTTTCTCTTTCTACTTCTTGCTGCTCTAGTGTGTTGGAAATGTATAGAAATGCTGATGATTTATGTGCATTTATTTT